>NC_050177.1:10781340-10868840 GCF_008315115.2 Sander lucioperca
GATGAAAAGATGCTGGATTAAACACATTAGCTAAGATAACTTTCCATGTGTTGTGGAAAATAGCTAAGTCAGCTAGCGAGCAAGCTGAGCAGCAAGCAAGGTGACGTATATTGTGTAAGACAAGATATGTAGTTTAGCGGTTTCACACAAAGCTAAGTGGTACTACGACAAACATACAACAAACTGTCACTTGCTTCACTTGCAAAATAACACAATTTTTATATTTAAATTGACAAACTGCATATGTGTAATTCATGGCTCACTTCAAATGGGATACAAAAATTGAGTTGTCTCTCCCTGTTCACTACTACATATTTTTTTTAATGAAATAAGGTCCCATCGGATCCACTGGAAGGGGAGGGACTTCACCTCTTTATTCTCTGCTCAGGACGCCATTACTCCACCAGAGCAAATATTTGTTTACTGCTGTATTCATGTTCTGAATGTCAAGTAAAGCCCCTTTAAATATTTCTTATAAAGTAAAGTGTTACCTGGATAGGTGACATTTTCTTCTTTCTTAAACGGGAAAAAAACTAAAACACTGAAAGGTCCATCTGCCAGTTTTTGGAAGACTCGACGACCATTGTTTTGTGTGAACATACACACAGGTGATCTCCATTCAACTAATCATGTGACTTCTAAAAACCAGCTGTCTGCAGCTGTGATGATGCAGGTGTGCCAGTGCCGTTAAAGGAGATTTGATTCAATGTTGTAAAACAATAAAACTTCCAAAAATATTTTAAATGCACTTCACTAGTTACATGCTATGCAACTTTGTGACCTTTTATTTATCATTATGCGTGTATTTTGTTTCTTTCTGCCATTCTTTGTTATCTATATCTGCTTGGAAATTCAATAAATAAAGTTTTAAAGGAGATGGCAATCATTTTGGCAATCCCAATGTTTTTTAATCAAAGCTCATTTTAAAAACTTAGTTTTAGGTTAGTTATTTAGTGTTTGAATTCAAGATTAGAGAGAATGAAGAGTAGTTGTTTATTGATTCATTTGTAGCCATGCTAGGCTGGAGGGATGGCAGTTTCGTTCTGTCTGTTTGAAATATCTATTGGACTGATTGCTGTCCAATTTTGTACAAACAAGACATTCATGTCCCCCTCAGGATCAGTTATAATCACTTTGGTGATCCACTGACTTTTCATCTGGGGCCATCATCAAGTCAAAATGTGTCCAGTACTGTGGTTTATGTTAATTTGCAAAACTCAGCCTTAGCTCTGTACTTTGTTTTTAGTGCAAATTAGCAAATGTTAGCATGCTAATACACAAACTATTATGAACATCGTAAAGAATTATACCTGCTAAACATCCACCCACATGTTAGCATATATTTAAAACACTGCTGTGCCTAAGTACAGCCTCAGAGAGACGCTAGCATGACTGTAGACTCTTAGTTTTGTTTCTTGGCTTTTCTGAAACACAGAAGGTGAGCGTATGAGAGTGAGCACATGTGCACTGAGTCATGTGAGGCCTTTGCAAGCCTTGTTGAGGCCACAGTTGTCACATTGGCTGACTTCCTGCAGAGCTGAAGCACAGGGTTAGAAACGTAAAAATAAAATAATAAAGCGAGTAGAGCTGATGGAGAAGCCATACACTGAGAGGGTCCCTTCTGTCTCGCTCTTTCTCTCCTCCTCTCTCTATCACAATGTAGATGGATGGTTGCCGAGGACAACCTGTGTGTACTCACCTACTGATGAACAGGAAGTGATGTGTGAGCAAAGTTGCTATTAATAGCAACATGTGTAGAAAGGACTTTTGCTCTGTGTGTGTGTGTGTGTGTGTGTGTGTGTGTGTGTGTGTGTGTGTGTGTGTGTGTGTGTGTGTGTCACACGGAGGAGGAGGAGGATGCAGATTGTGAGACTCAGACAGTTACTAGAGGGAACAGGAGGGGGGTGAAAGAGTGAGGGATAGATGGAGGGACTGAGGAAACGTAGTGAAGGAGGGGGTGCGTGTGTTGACGCTGTATGTGGCGTCAGTGCGATAAGAATAGAGATTGTGAATAGACATAAACCTCACACCCTCAGTGGGGCAGGCAGTGCTCACTTTGACTGTGCGTGCGCACACAGATATTACCCAGGGTATGCTCATGTGTGCATGGATGAGTAACTGTTTTTTCTTCAGTTGTGTAATTACATGTGTACCATTTAATTCACGTATAATATAAGAAACAGATTTTCTTTTCATTATTACAGAATTTCAAAAGAGTTTTAATTAATTATGTGATCATTACTTTGAGAAAAAGGGTAATAATGTGAACTAGGTAAAGGGTTTGAAACAATGTTCTTGTTAAAGACAAAAGGAATAGGGACACCTTTAAACTTTTTACATTTGTAGATATCAATTTTATTAATTTTTTAGTAACATAACAGTATTGCATAACAATTAAATGATGGTGCTGAAGAAGATGAAATGACCATATGAGCATGTTAATCTTTTTTTGGAGCAACAACCAGAACCTCTGTCTTAACTCTCTGAGGAGAAAAGACTTTTGTAAACTCATTTCAGGCACCAAAACAATTGAGTGCAGGCACATTTTCAGAGAGAGAAAGAGATTTGAGAAATATTACTGCTTTAGGGCCAAATTATCTCTTTATACATTGCTCTGGAACAATTTTGGGAGTCACTATACAGAAAGCTGAGTTTGTTCTGAACATTTTGATATGAAACACATGGGGATCATGTGTATGCAAAAACCCTTAAAAGGAGAATTCAAGAAGATATCTAAAAATGCCCTTAGACCTTAGGTTAAAGGCCAATTCATGCTTCTGCATTAAATCAACGCTGTGAGTACGTACGTAGGTACGTGGAGAGACAGACCCTACGCCGTACCCTACGCCGTACCCTCTGCCGTACCCTACGCCGTACCCTATGCCGTACCCTATGCCGTACCCTATGCCGTACCCTACGCCGTACCCTACGCCGTACCCTACGCCGTACCCTACGCCGTACCCTACGCCGTACTCTACGCCGTAGCCTGACATGCACCTCTCAAAAAAGTTAACTACGTGTTGCAGTGACGCAGACCGCAACAACTGTGATTTGTCCGCTCGGCCGTGGCTTGGTAGCGTTGCATTTCCCCCTACTCATTTCTGGGTTCTCCTTCTCCATAAACAACATGAAATCAAGGAGAGGGTTAACTTTTCCTGCTACAGATTTTCAAACATGGTCAGAAAGCACAGGGGAGACACTTTGTTTCTCTCACTATAGTCTATATCCTTGACGTTCCACCTCCTGGTATTGCTCAGTTGCCGCCAGAACTGCCGGATTTCACTCATTTAGGCCGAATATCCGTTGCCTTGGGCTTCCCGTGTGTTGGCATTTTAAACTCCGGTCGATTTATGAGGACTATGGTTAACCTTTTCTCAGATCTCTGCAGGGTAAATCCAGACAGCTAGCTAGACTATCTGTCCAATCTGAGTTTTCTGTTGCACGACTAAAACAACTTTTAAACGTACACGTTCCACCAAAACAAGTTCCTTCCGAGCCTATTTTGCAGCAGCACCACGGCTTTTGTGATTGATTTAAAGAAATGCCAATAAACCAGAGCACGTTTTCCTCCCATCCCCGAATGCTGTGTGGACTAGCAAGACTCTCCTCCAGCGTGCTTTGGAGGGGGGTCTGGCAAAGCGAAACTACTCTCACTATGACTCTATGTAGCTACTTGCTACAAAGCTAATCACTGTCACTTTCTCACTCTCTCTCTACCACACACTCCCCATGCACACACATGCCAGCCCTGCTATTCTCTTAAAGAGATCGACGCACACACCAACGCACAAGCATAAACTTCCGGCCACTTGCGTAGGCTACGGAAAAATCTCTGAGTGGAGCCTCCGCAGAAGCATAAATCCCGCTTTATCGGCATCGAGCTGTAAGAAATGTTCTGCCAACCAGTTCCCAATAGCATTTTGATACGGAAGAAGACTAGATAACCTAAAAACCTTATTAGGTTTAAATAAAAAAATGGAGCTGGATATCATCCTCATATACAGTAACTGGTATGCAATATTAAATCTGTTTAGTAATAATAATAAAAACAATTTTTTTAATTTCTTCCTTAACTGCTAGTTATACTACTACTACTACTTTATTGTTTTATTCTATTCTAATTTATATATTTTTTTCTGTGTGTACAACTGCATTTCATTGTGCAAACATGACAATAAAGCTGAACCTTGTTTAAAAATCAACAGCATGCTGTGGCTCAGCTGGGTCTAATGTGGAGACCCTCTTCACAGCATCAGGAACTGAAGCAGCCACTGTGGAGGGACAACAGGTGAGCAGAAAGCAGAAACAGAAAATCAAAAAAAACCTGTTCAGGTCAGAATAATCACACAGAAGAGCATATTGGCCAGATACTCACATGGTTGATCCCTCTGTCTTTCACTTCTTGACTGGTCTCTGCTTCATACAGAGCTGAGGAGCAGAGGGGAGGAAATGACTGCATACACTATCTCTACAAAGACTCAACATTCAGTAAATGCTGCATCAAGTTTAGTGTTCATTTTCAAAACTGAGATCCTGACAAGTATCCTGAATTAAATTTAGTGATAGTCCAAATACTCGTAAAACCTTTTTTGTAAAAAACAACTGTGCATGTAAATGATCTTAAATCTAATTGTAAAATGTCACTAGGTCACATGTGTGACATGTCTCTGTATGCAGTGATGAAAGAAGTGCTCCTTTACTTTAGTAAAACTACCAATACAACAATACCAGTAAAAGTCCTTCATTCAAAATCCTACTTAAGAGAGAGAGAGAGAGAGAGAGAGAGAGAGAGTGTGTGTGTGTGTGTGTGTGTGTGTGTGTGTGCGTGCACGCGTGTGTGCATACGTGTGTGTGTGTTACCAAAAAGCTTTTGCATCCTGGTGACACATGACACAAAGCCATGGAAGGGCATTTGAAGCTCTCCAGATGCAAAGCGCTCAGACAGCAGCTGAACTACCTTGCTATCACACTGCATCCCTGGGAAATAGAGGAGTGGACGAAGGTGTGACGACCAAACAGCAACAGCAGCAACCATCTGTGTGCACATAGTGGTGTGTGTGTGTATGTGTGCGTGTGCGAGCATACCAACAGCTTCCAGCGCTGTACTGAGTTCAAAGGGGCTCATGGTCCCAGAAGAGTCCTCATCGAACTTGAGAAAGATGGACTGAAAGAGAACGCAGCATCAGAATAAGTAATGATGACACAACTCACACGCACGCACACACACACACACACACACACACACACACACACGCACACACATGCACACACCTGCAGATGGCGTAGACTAGACAGCAGGGTTTCTGTTTGTTTACGGCTTAGACTGGAGCGCCCTTTAGTCTGCCAGTAGAATTAAGGACATCTCAACAGGACAGAAGACAGAGCAATAAAGTTATAAGGAAGCAGAGTAAAAGTGAACAGCGGGGCGGCACAATGACTCAACCAGAGGTCTGGGCTTCGAACCCCTTCGTCAGCAAGCATCTGCCCGGCTGAAGTGTGGAACTAGCAGAGGTCAATGAAGTTTTTAACATTAACTGGTGAAAAACATGTAATTTCTGTTAGGTAAACCAGATGTACATAGTCAAAGTCTAACAAGGATTGTATTGAACTATAAGCAGACTAGAGTGTGAGTTATATTATTGAATATACTAGGGACCAAAAGGATACAGCCTGTCCAAAGATGAGCTGTCTGCATGTCTCCAGTGGCAGATGGTAATTTTTGTCAAGAGCTGTGATTAGGGGAAGAAAGACACAGATTGATGCAGAGAAAGATAATACAAGTTTAAATTGGATTAAGATGAGGAAAGGTGAAGGTGAGGACAAGTGTAGTCACTTGTATTACTCAATGTACTCTATCTGACTGCAGCTATGAGCCTCTGTCTAGACTGGTGACCTCTGTGGCTCCACTGGGCCAACTTTTGAGGGAATATGTCCCTCCTTTGCTCCCATCTAGTGGTCTTTACAGGTATTATATAGTCAAATATCGCTTGTGGTGAAGCTCTGTGTCATTTTCAGATGCAGCTAAAACATGAAAAACTGGATATAGTAAAGATTTTAACCTGTGTTGAACAGCTTCATGATCTTCTTGGCGTTCAGTCTGTCATCCTGCCGGGGGAGACAGAATGCATGAGATAACCAAAGGCCCTCAATTTACACTTTTATTAAATAAAGTAATGTGTACAATAGGGATGAGTTCTTACTTGGCTAGCCTCTTCATCAAAGGTTTTCTGAACCCTCACTTGATCCTCTGGGGAGGCGGGAGTTGCCATAAGCTGTTCAGTGGCACAAACACACCAAACAAACATGAACAGACTTTATTCTTTAGCTGCTATTGGCTGATGTACAGTATGTGGACGAGACCACTAAACTCACCTGGAGGAAGCCAGAGGAGCAGGTAAAGTCCTGAGTCCTGGAACACAAAGACCACGCCAGATTGTCTCTTAAATTATACGTACACACTATAACCTTACACACTCAGAAATATTCTCCGATTTGGGCTTAGATCCTTTACTTAAGTAAAAGTAGCAATACCACAGTGTAAAAATACTCAAAAAATCTCAAAATTCTTCTTGAGTAAAATAAGTTTCACCAGCAAAACGTAACATATGTAAAGTATGCAAAGTTACTTATTATGCATAATTGCCTTATTTAGAGTGTTAAATTATGGAGCCCCCAATGACATTCACTGAAATGAAGTGGTGTGTAAGTATAAAGTCCCATAAATTGGAAAGACTCAAGTACCTCAAAATTGTACTTAAGTACAGTACTTGAGTAAATGTAGCCTACTTAGTTACTTCCCACCACTGTACTAAAAGTATTAAAATGATTTTGCAAAAAACAAATTACAATAATCTTGATCACTGGGAAATAAATCTGATCATTATAGTCAGAGTGAGTACTACTACACTAATCTCAGTAATTGACTGTTGTTGCTAACAGAAGCCAGAAGAGGTGCTTTTATAAGCCTATTGTTGAGACTAATTGCAATTTTCTAAATTACACAGTAGTATAATGTAAGTTTGAGTGTAGGTACAGGGGAGTGTCGGTGACTATGACTGTGTCTTTGAGAGTGGGAGAGGCAGGAGGGGATTCAGAGAGCCCTCTGGAAGTGTTGTTGGTCTATGATTTAACAATAAGACACATGTAACCTTTACACAAGCTGGCTGGTAAAGGGAGCTGTTTTTCTGACACCAGGCTATTTTTATGGTAAAGGAGTGAAAAAATTACATTTATTTAATCTTCTCTTGATTTTTGTCCCCATGTTTTAGGCCCTAAAAGCTAATTCCCCTCCATCTTACCCCAGAGTGTTTCCAGTCTTGGAGAAAATGCGGACAAAGAACTCTCCAGGCTGGTTGGGTCGATAGGTGGACGCCACGATGATGTAGTTACCTGGTTCCAGCAGCAGCTTCTTCCACACACCCCTGTGGCACAAAGTTAATGAGCTTCTAGCTGCTAACATCATTAATAACATCAGCTAACAACATTAAATATGTTTTACGGATTGTCTCTGTTGTTTGATCTGAATGTCTTTTCTTTTGTTTTTGGCAGCCCTGTCCAAATGAATTTTCTTTTCTCGATGATAAAGGGAATTTGTATTTGCAAAATAAAAATAGCGATTACAGATCATTTGGGTTATGCTCCAATTTTACACAAATTTCAAGGTTTCTGGGACTAAAAAACTCATCAATCTCTTCTTCCATCTTTGCATTTAGTTGGAAAAGTATTACTTGTTTTTGTGCAGAAGCAGATTTGTTAAGTTGAGGTACAAATATGAAGGGATCGATTCAGTGCACAGTTAGCAATGTATATAAGACATTTTACTCTGGTCTACAGTCCCTAAAGGTACCAAGTAAAGGCACCAGCACCAAATGTTCTGCTTTTATGAACGGATTATTAAATAATAGGGCTGTGTATTGGCAAGAATCTTGCGATACGATAGGTATCACGATACATGGGTCACGATTCAATATATTGCAATATATTTCGATACTGTGCGTAAGGCGATATATTGGGATTTTTTTAAAGTATAATTTTAGAAAAACTAATATTTAAAAAAAGACATGATGTGCATAAAAGTCAAAGTTTACTTTAGGTAAACAATTCAGTACACAGAAAAGAACTGCCAGTTTGGGATTGTGGTTCACAGGTTCTTAGTGAGCAAATGTTTATATGCTAAAGTAGGCCAAAGTTCAGCCATAGCTACATTGTTAGCTTCTAGCAAAAAGTCAGGCACTGTTAGGCACTGTTAGGCAAGGACACTAGTGGTGCGTCTCAGCATAGTCATCTAGCGGTAGGGGGTTTAAACACAACATAAACGCGAACCACTATCTTACATGAATATTTTTGCACGTAAACAAAAAAATAAATAAAATAATAATAATAATTAACAAAAATAATCAATATTGCGTTTTTGAAAATCAATATAGTGTTGCTAAATAAAATATCGCGATACTCAAGTGTATCAAGTTTTTCTTACACCCCTATTAAATAATTACTAATAAGCTGTCATTATTTCTCATGATGGTCTTTTACCTCTGAGCCCTATATTTCCCAGAGCGACCCACAGGGCGGGTAGTCATGAAGAAATTGCGAGTCAGACACGCACCCTGGAGCTGTATAAAGAAAGATATAAATGATCTATTCTACTTTACTATTACTAAGAATATAACATTTGTTGTGATATTAATTTAAGCAGATAATGAAAGAGTATGTATCTATCCCTCATTGAATGCTCACCTCAGGAGAAACCTGCAAAAAAAGAGGAAACACAAACATGGGAGTGAGTTTATTCAGAAACAGAATAAAGGTGCAGAGACTCAAAATATTTAATAAATCCAAAAGTCAGAAATAAAGTAGATGTGACCTCGTAAATATGGAAAGCTATTTGGAGGAAGTTGACTGTATCCTTCCTGCGGTTCTTCTGCAGCAGCTCCACCAGCACGGTGCACTGTCTGCCTTTCTGCTTCTGTTTCTCTGCTTTCTTCTTGTCCTCTGGGATCATCATGTCATCTTCATCTTCCTCATTATCATCCTCACCCTCAGCCTCATCATAAACCTCATTACTACCCCCCTCATAGACCTGTCCTGAGTAGTCCCCCTCCGTTAGAACCAACTGGAACTGAGGATTCCTCCAGAACGATCCTGAGGAGAAAAAAAAAGTATGATCACTTTAAATTATCCAGGTAGAGCTTGAATGCATATTTGTGTAAATATAAATTCATAAACATACGGTTGTATTTGCGGCTACCACCAGCGGAGCTCCCCTGTAACCAGAATCCTCGATGTTCACTGATGGTCCAGGTAGAGGCAGGTGGGTTTTCCTCTTCAAGATTGTCAGGATTCACACTGCAGAGCTCCACAACGTCAAACAGGCTGCAGAAGTCCTCAGTACTGATCCTAATAGAGAGGCAGCGTTTCCATTTGATGCAACTTTATACTTCTACTCCACTACATCTCAGAGGTAAATATTGTACTTTTTACTCCACTACATTTGTCTGACAGGTTTAGTTGCTGTTCAGATTACAATTATTTCTTCCCCTTCCTGTCCAATTAAAATCATGCACTGTATCTCTAAATGTGGTCATTTGTTTCTGATAAACTGAAGGATTAAGTGTTCCTTTATGGGTTGAGAAAATCCTCATGTCTTTAAAAACCCTCTTGGATCAGCTGGACAATGCATCATCACAAAGCTGAAAACAGGGCTTTTTTCTGAGCTCATGAAAATTTAACTTGTTGGAGATCCGTGGTTCTCACAGGACAGCGACGCTACAAACATATGATGATTTTATAGAATATAGTCTCGCATTGCCAGACTTACTGTATCTCCACAGTGCTGTGGAGTAATATAGAATATGTATGGAGTATATAGAATATGATGCATTACTGTAGATCAAACTACCCAACAGAAGTTATAGTGAGCACATCTACGGCAGTAAAATGCAACATACACATCAATGCAGCAGTAATATTAATCCAGAAACATCAGATGTAATAATAATAATAATCAGTGGTGGAAGAAGTACTCAGATCTTGTACTTAAGTATAATAATAGAGTACTTAGTTACATTCCACCACTATTTATAATAGTAAAACACTGACAGGGACAATTGTCCTGCAGAATGAGTACTTTTACTTTTGAAACTTTAGTTAGCTGATAATACCTATATATTTTAAGGTTTTGGACTACAGGGCTTAAAACTTGTAGACTATTTTCATAGTGTCGTATTAGTACTTTTACTTAAGTAAAGGAGCTGGATACTTGTTTCGAAGTGTAAGTTTGTGTGTTTTCCTATTAGTATGTGCCACGTACCAGAACTCTCCATCTTCGTTCTGTTGCAGCTGAATCCTTTCCTTCTCTGCTTTGACCACGTCATCCCACTCTTTACCCCTGCAGTCACACACACATACAACGAGAAACTGAGTGAGTGCTCTCTCTCTCGCTCTCTCTCTCTCTCTCTCTCTCTCTCTCTCTCTCTCTCTCTCGCTCTCTCTCTCTCTCTCTCTCTCTCTCTCTCTCTCTTTTATACAACGTGCACAAACAGGACGCATCCTCACTTGTCACTCCAGGGTCCGCGATATTCAACAAAACCCCAGGGGTTCCTCAGCTTCAACAACAAAACCTCATCTGACACTTTCATCACCTGAAACGTGAAGAGAGAAGAAATTCACACAATAATAAAGTCTTATAGATTGTTTTGTCAGTTTTGAGTTTTATCTCAGTGTTTTAATTTGTACTTAGAGATGAGTTGAGACAGCAGTTGGCCAAACAATCTCACCACAAGGGCCATTAGTTGTTGTTCTGGAGCTTTCGATTGCATCACACGCTGTTTTTCTGTTGTTTCTAAGGTCAAGAATGAGTTGTCAATCACAATCTTTGAGCCAACATGGATGAGCAGTCTTTCAGGAGCTCAAAAAATAAATAAACAGTTGACATTTGATCAAAAGCACCAGAACAGCTATGAATGGACCTTGCGCTGAGATTTTATTTGCCCTATAGATTATAATAAATTATGGTGGGATGGAATGATATGAGATGAAAATATACACTATGCTATTTGATTAAATTAAGGTGAGACACATTCAAATATGATTAGATTAGATCAGGTCAGAATGACATGAGATAACATTAGATTAAGTTTGATTTCAGTGATATTATATTAGATTAATTTAGTACGATTTGATGAGATGGGATTATTTAAATGAGATTACATTAGATTATGATAAAAATGACATGAAATGGCTTTAGATTATACAAAGGTCTTTGTGGAGAAACTGATCATTGCAGAAACAGAGAACACACAAAACAACATATTGATGACAATGCAACAATAAGTAATGGCAGCAGCTCAGTGCTGCAGTGTGTCTGTGTCATACTGGCCTTGTCGGTGTTGGTGATGGCGTAAGCGTGGCCCTTTATCAGCCCCTTTTCTGTCACTTTACCAATCTCAAGGGTGCTGCAGGCCTGTGAAGACAAAAAGAGGAACTCAAATTGATAAAGCAAGCATCCACCTGTGTAGTGTGAACTTTCTGGAGCTGGGTACGTACCTTGATGAAGCAGCTGAGCAGGCTGCCTCGAGACAGGGCGGCTGTCAGAGACCTCCAGAGGACGCGAGGAGTACGAGATGTGACCTTCAGCGAGCGTGCGATGCCTCCTGTGAAATCCTCCATCCCCTCTGAAATGTTGCCCCCCTTCAAGCTTCCGTAACATCCAATTAACCTACACACAATGAGGTGAGAAAGTGTATTTCTTTATGAACTCACTCTAAGGACACACACACACGCAAACTAAAGTGTGGGCGATCTAAGACATTACAACCCAGAAACATATGCTTGGAAGTGGCAACTGACTTGGCATAGGCCTTCTCCACCAGGGCGCTCCAATACTCGTTGCGGGTGCGAGAGTAGCTGAAGAGCAGACGGCCTTCGCATACTGGCAGTCTGTCATCCACAACCACCTCCACCCACTCACCGTACTGCCAGAACTGCACAGGGACACACAGGGAGAGGGATGGTGAGTACAGAGAAGACATTGGATGTAATGAATCAGGAGGAAAGTTAATGAGGAGGAAGGCAGAGTGTAAAGGGAAGAACCACCTGAACTTGTAGAGTGAAGTTGTGTTTCTATCCACCTGATTAAGTCCAATATTCACTTTCTTTTAGCTCTGTTTTTGGTCTCCACCAACTCCTGTCAGAAATTTGTGGCTTTTTGCTGCTAAATGCTCCACTATGTTCACCAGCTAGTCGCTAACTGTGTCTTTCTGCTGTTTGGTGCTGAGCAGGTTGCTTTTTTTTTGCTGAAAACAGCCGAAAATGACAAACAATAAAGTTGTGGGCCAGAGAAGCCCAAAACATGGGCGGAAACATGCTATTAAGATCAGTAGAGCTCAGTCTGTGGGTTCATCACTATGAGTGGAAGTAGTACTGTTATTGTAAAACTATTGATTATAGCCTATTTAAAGCAAGATTATGTAACTTTTAAAGCAATAACACATTGTTCCTCTTAAAAAATTAAAGTTGAATTTAGAGGCAATACAACGCACTGTTGCTCAATTCAGTACACTCTGAGGTTATACCCTCGACTTTGTTGCTACACCCTTACTTGGTCTGGTGTGACTGGTATTGTATGGTTTTATTCCTCAGTTTATTTCATTTTTATCTTTTTTAATCTTCTATTTCATTTAATTCTTTTAAAATCCTATTTATATTTGAGTTTTTATATTCCCTTTTATTTCTATCTTTAATGCCTTTAGGGCATAATGATTGGTCAAAACATTATTTAACATGAATACTGAGCTTCTGTAGGAATGCTAACCCAATGTTTGGCACATTTTACTGATAACCTTTTTATGTCTCATGTAATGTAATGTAAATCACTTTGAATTGCCTTGTTTCTGAAAGCTGCTTTATTCATCAATTTGTGTCATTAAACCACACAATTTTGTACTTCTGTAGAAAGATTTTAAACCCTGTGATCTATAAAAGGACGAGTTAAACACTGTTCTCTTGTCTGACTAAATAAAATTAAACCACCTCCCGAGGCAGTTACTGGTCATGACTAGGGGTGTGTACTGTACTGCTAACTGTGTGTACACAACAGCGGCCGAGAGCAGGCCTGCACTGGCCTTTCATAGCTGCAGCTGTGTGTGTGTGTGTGTGTGTGTGTGTGTGTGTGTGTGTGTGTGTGTGTGTCTCAGGGGTAGTCAATACCTGCATGTCTGGACTGCTCTCCCATCACGCTGACAGGGTGAAATGAGTTCCCAGTCCTTCCGTCCTGCTTGTTAGGTCATGTCACATTTTTCCTAACAGTTTCTAAAGGTCCAACGCTCCGGGTCAAAATAATCATCGAGCAGAAGCCGTTAAAAAATGATCTATATCTAACGAGTATGATTGCTTTGTATGTATAATAAGGTGATATTTTATTGACTGTGCAGGTCAGAGCGTGTGAATGATAAACTCTCTACATTAGAATCACCACTTTTAATAAAGTGATAAAGAGGTTTTATGTTTGTCTCTTCTTAGGTGTGAGACATGCAGTGATGACTGCAGGATGAGTTGATACCTGTTTTACCCATTGAATAAATGCCAGAGCGGTGGCAACGCCCACATATTGAAAATAGGTAAAGTCTAAAAGAATAAAGCCAAATCAAATAACATATGAATTCATTTTTTTTTTTTAAGATTATTTTTTTGGGGCTTTTCCCCTTTATTATATAGTGACCATGGATAGACAGGGAAGGGGGAGAGAGATGGGGGATGACATGCAGCAAAGGGCAGCAGGTTGGATTTGAACCTGCACCACTGCAGGACTCAGCCTACATGGGGCGAACGCTCTTACTGGGTGAGCCAGAGGACGCCCCATATAAATTACTTTAGTGCAGTGCTAAATCAGAGAAGTACTCCTTTAAGGCCCATATTATGTAAGTTGATTTCATCCTTTCATATTCCCCAACAAAGTTACATATTACCACAAGATTAGATATTTTTCTGGAGCATCAAATAAGTAGAGCCACACCTCCAAACTAAAAAGCATATTTTAGTTGTAATAAATGGTTAACCTCAACACAATTACAGCTTATCATAAGTATTTGCTTTCCTAAAGAATATCAAGCCACATGTCCGGACAAAATGGGTGACATTGAGATATAGGGCATGTATCGTACATTAAAATATTAGCATACGAGGAAGACTGTTTTTGTGTGTGTGATTTTGTTGTTGTTGGCTTGATTGGGGGTCTAATTAGCAACTTTTTTCATTAGCAAAAAAGGGCAGGGAGTCAGAGGTTCTGTGTCATACATAATACTCACCATAAAATGGAAGATCCCTGCATAAGGCTCGGACAGGCTTTGGTTGGCTGGAACCACCTTCACAAAGAGTTGGGGGTGCATGGTGAGACAGGACAGGGCAGCCAGCAGCCAACAGTTACCTGAAAAACAAAACAAAGCGGCTATGGACACATCTTAGAGGATTTGTAGTGTTTCATAATGAATGGTTAGTTTTTTTAAAGAGCAAAGAAAGCACTGGTCTCCAGTGATTAACAGGCCACATTCCTCCGCCACAGCAAACATCTGTTCCAGATGTTGCAGAAAAACACATACAGTGTGAACATAAAACACAGACATGAAAGAAGAGGGAGGAGGCTGGTACTCATCTGTGCCATCGACATATCTGCACGCAACTGGTGACATAAACCATATACAGTATTTATATATCTCAGAGGAGGAAGGAAAGTTAGCTGTTAAGCAGAAAACAATATCTTAGTTCACCACAAATGAAAAACACACTGAACAACACATATTTAAGCAGAATCTGTGGGCTATTAAAGACTGGGCTCTGACGGGGTCTGGACCTCCTGCAGTTTTGGAGTTTAGGGAACACAGAGTTTCACTCATCTTTCACTGTGTGTTTGAAGCCTGGGGCTGTGGTGCAGACATCATGTTCTAAACGCACTGCATTTTACAGCAATCAAATAAATAGGAACAAACTGAATTACTTACAGGAGTGTTTCAGCTTTTGTTGATTTAACTTTTTCCAGGATGTTGTGCAATGCCAGTCTAAAATAATTCAGCATGACATATCGCTGTTTCTCATTCCTCCTGAAGGATAGATGAGTAGTGGGCAGGAGAGGCAGATTTGAATGTGGATAGAAAATGAAGTTTTCCTGAGGTGTACTCACCCAGTTGGCCCTGACAGATATCAGTTGTTCCAATCGTGTCCTCCACAAACACAGCATTCTTAGAGATTTCCTTCAGAGACGGAGCAAGAGGAGGACAATGTGCGCACAAGATGATATAACCACACAGACATCATAAGTATATGCAATAAGACAGGACATTTGAAGAAAAGGTTAGACGATTATCCATTAGTGAATCACATATTTATCAACATATTTAAAATCCTTTTTAAGCAAAAATGCCAAAATATCACCAGTTCCAGCTTCTCAAGTGTGAATTTTCTTTAGTCATCAATGATAGTGAACTGAATATCTTTGGGTTCTGGACTGTTGGTCAGACCAAGCAAGATATTTAAGACATTTGAGAAATGGGATGATTTCAATTTTCTGGCATTTTATTGACCAAACAATTTACCAAGAAAGAAATCAAGAAATAAAAAAAATTCCATTAGTCGCCCCATATAGTACCCCCTTTGTATCATAAGTCCACACTTTTCTATTTCATCATGTAGTTCACACATTTTGCCGGTTATTCTATCAGTTTATAATTCTATATTTAATCTATAATCTGTGACTGAACAATACATATGTCTGTCCCTTTTTACCTTTCAAAATTATACATTTTAGCTTGGAGACTTTAAAAATACTTTCAGTAGCCTATATTTATGTTATTTCTTCAGTTACTCTCTTAAGGAAACTGCTACTGGTAATAAATTCCTCAGATTTGAGCCACACCTGGATCCCATGTCAGCTGAACATCCGTCTACAACTCTGCAACACTGTTGATAAAGTCCCTGTGAAGAAGCAATGCCAAGAAGATACTTGGAATTACATTTAACATGTTGTTGTTTAGGCATCTCTTAAAACCACTACAAGTGGCCAAAAGATGTATGCTACATGCAGACAACTTCCCCATTATATTAAACTGGTATGCCTGCAGAATATAATCCAAATGTTGGCAGCATATTCTCAAATATGTATTTTCTCATGTTTTGGCTGTGTATGGAAGCAAACATGACATGATTATTGATTATTTTACAACCTAAAATGTTGTGTCAATTGTTTCTTTGAGACCAAAAACGCCCTACAGTACAACGCCCTACAACACCTGAATAACAACTGGCGCGATACACGCATGCACAACTTGGTCTACCTTGGGTCGCTGCCACTTTATCGCTTTTTTGGGGTTAGGATCTTCCGGCATACCGATGGACTTCTGCTCAGGTAGAAATGTTGGATCAGCAAACAGCTGTCCGGACTTCAGACACTTTTCCAGTAGAGCCTGGAAGTCCTGATCCCTAAACTTGATCGGGTTCTCGATGGAGCCCAGACGTGCCTCCTTGTCGGTCGCCATGCTGCCAGTGAATCTGCAGTCTAACTCTTTATCCGCAAAAATGTGAGCACTGAGCAGCCAGTGCTTAAATACAGTTAACAGCGCACACCCACCGCAGGGCCATATGGAACCTAGCCCGGAAAGGTATGCAGAGCGCCGGGGGCCGCGGCGAGCTGGAGTCGGAGTAATGACACCTTGCCAACAGTCTCTTTGATATCCCCTAATTTATTATCCAAATTATCATTCTGAGTGGGCAGAGAGATCATCTTCTACCAGGCAGGCCGCAAGATCCAGGAGTTTAAAGTACCGTGTCCCCGCCACTACAAGAAAAGTACAAACATGTTTTAGAAGAGTATCATAAATTGCCAACATTTACATTTTCTTTTAAGGAAACTTATATTAACCAACAGATTGATTTATAGAGCAGATTTACATACATATATATTTATTTATTCTATTTAATTTATTGGATACTGTTGTGTTGAATGGGAGGCTGCTAATACAGGCCTACAGTAGATCAGAGGAAACGCTAGGTGTCAGTCTACTCCACATAAAGGCACCAGACCACAAACCACCACATTGAAGGGTTTACTGTAAATTGTGGTGATGATGATAATAAATAAGGCGGTGAAGAGAAAGGCATCTTTAAAAAAACTCCAGCTCTGTTCAGCTGACATCAAATAAAATTACATTGTTGACTGCTTACAAGATTTAGAGATGAAGCACATAACAAATAATTACTTTAATTATCAATGTAGGAGGTTCATGGCAGAATGGATTGTTGAACAATGCTCATTGTTATTTGTCAGTTATAGAAGATGCCTGATGATGGGCTTTAAAGGGGTGGTTCAGAATTTTGGACATAGGACCTCATTTCCAAGTTAGCCAGTGTGTTATTTATCAGTGGAGACAGTTTTCAACACTTTTCATCCAGTCCTTCCAGTTGCAGAGTTCGCTGGTGCTAGGCTAGCGCAAGTCAACAGTATCTGCTAGCCTGCCATTAAAAGCAGTCTTACACACTCCACAGTACACCCGAGGCAAATAAATTATAACGCCAGACTATCGATGTAAATGTCTGTTGATAAAATAATGTTAGAAATAAAACTACCCTTGCATCTCAATGATCGCATTACATTTTGAGGGACTAGTTTCTTAGCAGCGGAATTTTATTTAGCTCCGGTTAGTAGTACTGCGCCATAAAGTAAACAGAGAAGTGCACTCCAATCGGGAAACCTAGTAGCTGCTGGCTTGGACATCAAGATACCGGTGGAGACCCTACTCAACTGTAAAATGTGTAGTGATCATTTTAGACCAGACAACTTTGAAAAACCCCGCAATCTAAAGGACCACAAGTCACTGACAACGAATGCAGTTCCATCTGTCTTTCTAGATGCACCAACAGCTACTGATGAACAGGTAATAACTTTTGGTAGGCTACTCTAGCTAATAAAGCTAGCCCCTTTCATAACATTAGCCTAGCTGCTACTGATAGATTGAGAATGTTACTGTTCAATGCATTGTGGAGAGTGACAACGTTAGCTAACAGTATAGCTACACTCTTGGTAGATACCTGGCTGGGCTAACCGCTAACTTTAGGTAATTGCTGACAGAAACGTCATGTAAGCTCGGATAGTTTACATGCAATTGCTAGCCTGTGTGCTTTCATGTACCGGTAACGTTATGTGAGTTATAGCCTGGCAGAGTGGAATTAGTTGGAGCTCACAGCGGCAGGTAAATAAACTTGCATGATTGTCACATAAACCGGCTTTCTCGGTAGCCTAGGTAATATCACTCTGCCGCTGCTGTAGCCTATGCTACCAACTACAGGGAACAAAATATAACTATTGCAATGCGATGCAAGGGTAGTTTTAATTCTAAAATTATTCTATCAACAGACATTTACATCGATAGTCTGACATTATAATTTATTTTCCTCGGGTTTACTGTGGAGTGTGTAAGACTGCTTTTAATGGCAGGCTAGCAGATACTGTTGACTTGCGCTAGCCTAGCACCAGCGAACTCTGCAACTGGAAGGACTGGATGAAAAGTGTTGAAACCTCCACTGATAAATAACACACTGGCTAACTTGGAAATGAGGTCCTATGTCCAAAATTCTGAACCACCCCTTTAATATAAAGTTTTCAGCAACTGTCACAAACCTCTAATTGTCTGTGCTTATAATTTATGCGTTACATTCGTATGTTAAAGGATGAATCTATCCATTTTATAGCTTCAGATTTGATTTTACTCATTAAAATATCTCATCTTCTTACTATCTAACCGTCATTTTTAAAATGAGGCAAAAGAGGAGCTGATAAAAACGTTAATACACTCATCTATAGAAGGTTGCTTTCAGTTATGGAATGTATAGGCCTATTTTTGTTTCTAGTGAATATTCTTCTAAAAGATGATTGAACATCATTGATTGAAACATAAGACAGTAAAGAACAGGGCTCTATGTTATAAAGGGAGCATGCCTATGTTCCTACATTTCTAAGATTATTTTCAAAATTAGACCCTATGTTCCCACATTTCTAAGATTTTTTCTCCAAAATTAGGCCCTATGTTCCCACATTTCTAAGATTTTTTCTCCAAAATTAGGCCCTATGTTCCCACATTTCTAAGATTTTTTCTCCAAAATTAGGCCCTATGTTCCCACATTTCCTTTTTTATAAATTTGTATCAGATTTTATCCCCCTTTCTCCCAATTTGGTAGCCAGTTACACCCAACCTATTATCCAGTAGCAATGAACTACAGATGTAATGTAACCCTAACCCTAACCCTAACATAGGGCCAAATTTTAAGAAAACTCTTAGAAATGTGTGAAATGTGCTGACCCCGTTATAAAGATGCATATACCACATGTATTATAAGGTTCATTAGTGTATTAATAGTACTACAATGGATAGAACAATATCTAGTTTCATAATAATGTTTATTTGCTAGACTGATACAAGGCTTGTATCAGTGTTAATAAATCATTTACAAGTGCCTCATTGAACAGTTATAAGCCATTAAAGAAATAGGCTATTTGGTTACCAGGTTGTGAAAAATCTCTGTCCTTCACCAGCAGAACACTTACTTTGTCTTTTTTCAGCTCTTTACTTAATGAAACTGCTCCAAAAAAACTCTAATTGGCTGGAGAAGGTCCCAAATTCATGTCTTAACTTATTAATGATTAAAGACTTAATGGGTTGTTGTAAACACCCTTTATTAATAACTTGTTAACATTTAAAACTGCAGAGTTGAACAGCTTATTAGAAAGAGACTTGATTCATGACTCAACAGATACAGATACATTTTATAACCTGGCTACCCAAACGTTATGATTAAAGGTTTATGTCTGATCTATTAACTATTGATAAAGCCATTAGCAACAATTTATAAACACTTTATAAATGGTTCTTTATGTGGTACCCTGAAAAAAGAAATCAAGAATGTCTTATGAAACAAACAAAAAATATTCCAACATTATCATTTTACCATTTTCTAACCAAAAACAATCTTTCTTGTACAGTTTTTTTTCTTTATAACTAATTTACAACTCTTACAATTACCTTGAAATAAAATAATCTCATATACCGGTATTTGATTTTATTTTTTTTTTTTTACTTGTTACCAGAAAATTGATTGTCAGTGCACTACATTTTTTTGCATAATGCCGGTGTAATAGACTATTCATAGGGACTTGTTCAGCTGTGCCTATCTACATTGACCAACAGTTTTCAGAAGGGGTGCTTTGGCCTCCTCACTTGTGAACTCTGTTCGGGACTCATATAATCTGAAGTGGACACCCAATTACCGACCCCCTCGTCCCTCTTCTCTGTCCTCTGTGTCGTGTCCTTCATTAAATTTAGGTGGATATCCATCTCCAATAAACTGTTGTCCTGTGGTGTTCACTGCAGGCCTCTTCAGGCGTCTCCAGCAGTCCCTCCATCACACGCCTGATTACACTGAAAACGTGAGACTGATCGGGACTAAACAAACAAGAAGAATAGCGACACAGATTCCGCCTAATGGTCACCATTTAACTCCATTCATGGGCTCTCTATTATGTCTGTATGGTCTTTGAGGACGGGATTATAGGAAGCCTTAGTGACAAAGGTCAGAGGGCCGAGCAGACACTCCCACACCTCCGTGACCTGCTCTGATCTCACGACCCCGGCACCAGCAGCCCCCGGGCCCCTCTCCCTCTCCCCACTGGTTAACAGGCTTTGTCCCAGCCCATTTTCTGCCGCATCACTCATACACATCATCACACCGGGCTGAGCGGGGCAGATAATCAGCCCCCAGTAACACTGAGAGGAAATTACTAGAACATAGGCTACCTACAACAGGCCTATATTTGTGTTTATCTTTTTAATGATGGTGTTTTTACTATATGTGTGTTTTACGTCTGTTGCCATATATTTTTTACACTTGTAGGCTACATCTTAAACTAGTTTGTTAAGTCCATTACTGAATTTTGTTCACTTATTCTTCATTTTCCCACATAGGTCTTGTTAACACTGAGGCAGATGGGCGATCTATTTTTTATTTATCTTTTGGTATTGATTCATGTAATTTATGGTTAAACTAATTTTGAAATTGAGTCACATCCTAACCCAAATGTTCCCCCATCTAAGTAAGGATCATTGATATGGATGCAATGCATAAAAACATAAAGAGTTATATGGGCTACACAGTAAGCATTTGTTGTATGTGGAGACTCTGGTCGAGGCGGTTAGAAGCTGCAGTTCACCTGCCTTCAGGCCTGCAGGGAATCAACACATGAAAGCATTTTCACCAGTCACAGGACTGAACTCTACCTCCTAGCCTTACTATGCATGCTATCCAGGCAACACCTCTGACCCCAGCACCATGAGTGGTGTAGGGAGGGGGTGGGCAGTGAGAGGTGTATGTTCAAATCCAGTTTTTCCTGCATTTTTGGACGTTTCTGGGCTTGACGAGAAACAAAACTGACCTGAATATATGTTTGTGTGTGCATGTGTGTGTGTGTGTGTGTGTAATTACACAAGCAGGGTCACCAGGTGCAGCAAGGACAGAGTAATCTGTGTGTGTGTGTGTGTGTGTGTGTGTGTGTGTGTGTGTGTTTATGAAAGACAAAGAGAGTAACAGACGTTTGAGGTACAGTTTGTCAGAGTGTTTGAGCTGGCAGATGCTTGATTACCTCATCTCATCCATCTTCTTTAGGTTGGGATTTAGTTGCACTAAAGTTCACCCTTGAAGCTTTATACATGAACAGTATAGTGCAGGTGTAAACAGGATGTGATGTAAAAATCACCTTTTGCTAATATTCAGGTCAAAATCCATTTTAGAAGACACCAAATCCATGATGTACTAAGCCATTAAGCTTCACCTTTATTTCCACCATATCTGAATGCTACAGTGAGAGTGTGTCAATGCAGTTGTCAAGTGGACACCATTTACCATTTCATGAGGTCACCAACAGCTCCACGTGGCTCAACAGGATGTTTGGTTATCCCACTTAACTGTTCAGACACAACTGCTGTCAGTGAGCCGGCATGCAGGATAATGTAGAGTGAGTGGGTGACTATTGTGAAATAAACCTCTTCAAGGTGATTTAAGACTTCCTGCATCACCCTGTAGAGATTTAATTCGCAATAATGACCCGCTCCCTCTACATTATCCTGCATTGTTTCGTATCATATAATATCTAATAGAATTGTATCGTATGTAACATATTGTATTCTATAGTATTGCATTAAATTGTACTGTATCGTATTATTCCGTATTGTATTGTATCTTATGTAACGTATTGTATTGGATCGTATATCGCATTGTATTGTATTATATTGCATTGTGTCATAGCGTGTCATATTGTACATATCATTTCATATTTTGTATTTTTTTAATTTTGTATTGTGAATATTTTAGCGAAGCAGGTAGAGGCAATGGTTTATGAGTGGTTGGATTAAAAAAATCACGGTAAACTCCTAACTCCTATCATTATGACATATTTCCAGGTTCTAGCGACAACATATGGCATTATTAATGCTGAAAATATCATCAATAGATGCATCTCTAACCATTTTCACCTGCCAGTTGCTTTGTTTAGATACATACTTTGAACCTTTCCATATCTTTTATTTTCCGTAACTAAAATTGACAAGAAAGTCATGTTTCTGGTTTAAATCTACTGAAAGACCACACTATTTTCCATCTGTAAATAAAGCTGATTTCAGACAGTAATATGGCTCTCACAGAGCCGGTTTACATTTGAGGTGAACATAAAGAAGGGTTGCATTCATTGGGTATATGTACATGTTTTTCTGTGTCTGTTTACCACACTCTGTCTTTGCAATCGGTTAAAATACAACCTTAGGTGCTCACTGGGATGAAAAGGAGCCCATGGCCTTCATTCAGGGAAGAACCCTATTTAGGTTAGTTTTGAAATTTATTTTTAACATCATTGTCTGGCAACAATTTCTGCCTGTTTTATGTAACACTCTGTCTCATGCTGTAAAAAAAGAGAAATCATTGAACTTCCTCCCTTTTGTTTTTTAAAATCAACCTGTCCCTTTGTCTCATCAGTGTTTCCTCGTACTCAAACCAAACTGAACTGACAGTCCTCCCACAAATCTTGTCCTCAGCGATCAGTGACATTATATAACACCCTATAAGAATGAACCCTCCTTGTCTTTCCATCCTCATTATCTGAAGGTGTTGAATGGCAAAGAGAGGCAATGGATTGACGGATGGCTGCCCGGGTACATTTCGCCTCTCACCCCATCCTCCCACACTCTCACTGTTAGAGGTTAGGAGGGTGAGGGAGGAGATGTGAAGTGGGTGTAATTCCAGGGTTCAGGTTTCATTCTGCGGTCGTTGCGGGAGGAGGGATGTGCGAGAGAAGGTGGGGATTGTGGGAACCATGCGAGGATAAAGAGCAGAGAGGGAGTCCTGTGATTTGTCTGATCACTCCCAAATGCATCTTTTCTCTTTCTTGTTATCCCTGTCTCAGTTTGCCCTGCTGATGATTTAATCCTCAGCCTCTGCCTCCTCCTCAACTATTCTGGGGAGGAAGAGGACAACAGGACAGGGACTGCAAAAGTGATTGGGGCTCCACACAGTTTAACATGAGAAATGTAATTAAAAACTCAGTTAATTGGCTTTTTTTCCATGATAAAGCACAATCTTCTCACACGTAAGTAAAAGTCTCTCATGGCCACAGGCCTTCCCTATAGGAAAGCAAACATAGAGCTCTTACATTCTCTTTGTTGTGAGCATTTTCAGAGCTAATCATCTTAAATTAAATCTGAATTTGTGATTGTGCCACTGTTTCCAGAAAAATGCACTTCATGTCTATGAAGTCTACCCACGAGGTTGAGCTGTCTAATTAGATGGCTAATTTAACATATTTTGAAGTTTGAAGCTGAATGCTGCTGAATCTTTTCTTTGATACATGAATGAGACAATGGATGGTTTCTCAGTTACTGGTGGAGTACTCATCTGGATCTCTGGATTTTGGTGTTTCCCAAGGTTCTGCCCTGGGACCCATTCTGTTTTTCTTGTATACGCTTCCCCAGATAATAGGTACTTTTTTAAGGTCTATCACTACTACGCAGATGATATTCATTTATCCACATAAACTGCCTAAACTAAACTATCTTACAACTCTACAGACAAACTCACTGCTTTACATGAGCTCATTCTGGAAGTTCGCAAGTTCAATTCGGTTGAATCCCCTAATTTCTTTGATTGATTTCAAAGTTTTAATTACATTTTGAAGTTGAGAGTATACTTATATTTTTTTCTGTGTATGTAATGTGAGAGTAAGTGATAGCATTTTGCCACCAGTATTGCATCCCTTGAAATGTGGAGAAATAAAATCTCACTCCTGGAAAATAAAGTCTATGGACAGTATGTATTTGATAAGTTAACTAAATATAAATATCAACGAGTACTTAGAATTTCTAACATCTGGGCTATGGTTCTGGCGATGTGGACACAGAGGTGCATTCAGTGTTTGTTTTTCAAATTCAACAGCCCAATAAGTTGAAAAACAGTATCACTTATCAGTTGTGCAGCCCTCAAGAAGCTAAAAGCACAACATTTAAAAATGCCTTACAATGTTACAATGACCAACTGTAATGCTTCTTCTCCTCACATCAATGTTGTTAAAATCCCCTCAAACAGTGTTGGTTGTGTTTCTGTTCTGCAGCGACCTCTCCCAACTTCCAGACAAACAAAAGCTTTCTCTGTGGAGCTGAGACAACTATTAGATCTCAAAGTCCACATTACTATCGCCCAAGGGCAGTCACTGGTCAGAAAAACACACTCAAACACACATAGCGGCAGCCTCACTCAACCGTTGGCAGACATTGTAAACTCCTTATGTTGTGATAGGCTAGTTTTGGGTGCTGACACTGTCCTGGTTTGACAGTGGCTCAAAGAGGTGTGGACTGCAGGAAGACAAAGGGCACTGTGGGACGTGAAAAAGATATCCACTTGCTGTAGGGGCTACTGTGCTGTGTTCTACGGTATATCACCTTACCTTACATAATTGGGTCCATACGAGCACCAAATGGCGCTCGCTGTGGCGGCCAACAGACAGGGAGGTTTACCAGAGGGAGAGACGGAGGATGTCACCTGTACTGTCCTCCCACCTTGTTTTTTTCCTGTCTCTGTGGAGAGAAACGAACAAACTGACTCATCTGGGTCTGAGGGGCTTCGGTCTTCACTTCCTTCTAATTCTCTATAACACAATGGTAATTTGGTAGGGGTGGGCGTGTGTGCATCTGGTGCAATAACCCCCCCTCCACCACCCAACCCCACTCCTCTTCATCTACCCAGCCCCCACCCTATTGAAAGCTCATTAAAAGACCTGCTGTTAATGAGCTAGAGGGATCATAGAACTTCATTTTCATTAGAAAATGTGGGTGGGTCGGGGGCTTAGGGCCAGAGATGCTGGTGCAGAGGTTTTTAATGCCCTTAAAATAGAGTCAGCAA
Source organism: Sander lucioperca (assembly GCF_008315115.2). Taxonomy (NCBI): domain Eukaryota; kingdom Metazoa; phylum Chordata; class Actinopteri; order Perciformes; family Percidae; genus Sander; species Sander lucioperca. The sequence goes on from NC_050177.1 coordinate 10,806,814, forward strand.
TTATCCCAACCCCTTGACACTTACCCACCCTGCTCTGCCTCCTAACATGCCCACAAACAATAACCAAACTGCCCCTTCTCAATTTTGTATCCTGAGAAACCCTTGTCGCCTGTGTCCCATCACAGCTCGATGCACCCATTACACACACACACACACACACACACACACAGGGTCCCTAACACTCACATTAAAAATTAATAACTCAGCGCTGACTGTGGTCCTCAGAGAAACGACCCACTCTGACTAAGACAACATCGTGGTGAGAAAAGATACTTAAAAATAGTTTGAAAAGCTTTGTTCTGGGTACCAAAAGAAGAAAGGAGGGGGGGGGGGTGCATGTTCAGAAAAGCAATCACAAGCAGAAAATGACTCCACAATACAAAATATTTCACCTCAATTCTTTATTGAGGCTTCTCAAGAGAAGGTGAATTACAATATGGTGTCAAGTTTACAAAGACATAGCCAGTGTTCAGCTGAAAGGAGACGATAATAGGAAGAGTGGTGGCAGTTAATATTAATAATAATAATAACAATAATAAGTACAGCTACAGCAATAATGTCAATCTATGTACACAACATTATCCCTGAACAGTTACACTGCACTCATTCCCAATCATTCATTACACAACACACACACAAGAATTTGTTTTCCCTGACATGAATGCAAGTAGAAATTGTCACACAATGTCATCACAGTAGTCACGAAAACATTGGCTGCACTCTACTTCACAACCTTTGTGTTAAATGAGCATATTTCCTCTCGCTTAAAAAGGTGGAGTCTGTGATTCTAATTCGATACACTGTCAAATTCAGGGAATATCGCCTCATGGCCCGCTAGCTGACCGCTGTGTGTGTGCGCTGAAAAACAAAAAACAGCCCTGGCTCTGCCCTGGGTGTTGAGTTCAAATATTAACAATCTTTCTCGCAGACGGCAACTTTATATTGCGTTTCTTAAATCCTCGTCGGCGACACACCTGTCAGGAGAACGACACAGTGATTTTGACCTGCCAAGTCATGCTCTGGAGTCTGGAAACAAGATCACAGACAGGGTTCAAGTAAAAGTGTCACCTGAGAATCCCCTCTCCCCCACCCCCCAATTTGTACACACAAACAAACAAACACACACACACATTCACGCAAACTCAGCCAAGTGCTTCCCACAAAACTCCACCAATCATCTAGCTACTCCCGCATCTCTCAACCCTGTAGTTCAGCCTTTACACAATTACCGACATGCAGAATCCATAAATTAGGAATAATTCAAACACAGGCAACAAGGAAAAGAACAGTTTCAAATGGCTGCAAAACATGCATGAGCTTCAAGCAGTCCGGCACTTTACAAATGTAAACAATGAAAGAGAGAAATTACCAGCACAATAATAATAATAATAATACAAAAAGAGAAAAATAATAAACACCCGTTTCACATGTAGGTAAAATTGCTGTTTTTTTTATGCATAGAAACGTGAAAACAAAAAAAACAAAAACAAATCAGTAGATGAGATTTGAAAGTCTTCCTATTCACATTTATAAAATTAGAAAACAGAAAATCATACATACATACTGTCACAAAGTCAGGAGCACAACCTTGCCAGGCTCCGTGAGCCCTGTAAACATTACGCTAAGTGTTGTGACAACCAAGTGCCTTTAAAAAGAGGAGTCTGAGAAACTGCAGGCAGACAGTGTTTGGATTCATTTCACCCTCGAGTCAAAACATCTTTAGTCTTTAAAAGGTCTTCTCAAAAGAAAACCAGCAACAGCTTGGAAACACAATATGACCCCTCTCTGTCTGTCAACATTGAAAATATATTTGCTAGGCTTTTTTTATATTCAATATAATCCCTGTATTATCTGACAGTTAATATCTGTCTCCACCTGTCCAGTGGGTCGCCAGAGACGTAAATCACTCATCTTTTGCATCCTGCACTGCAACATGGTGATCAGTTTCCTGTGTCTGTGTGGACTGTGGCGGTTCACTTCCTGTTCAAGAGCTCTGGTAATCTCCCTGCTGAATGTCATGGCCTTGTTTTTTGCTTTGTGGTTTAAAGAACTGTAGGCACTTAGTTTCAACCAGCAGCTTTGCATACAATCATGAACAACGTGGCTGCCGTGTGCCTCGGCGCTGGCTAAGAGGACGGGACTGCTGCAGCTGCTTTCTTTTTTTAAACTAGATTTCAGTTTAACTTGACGTCTGCTCAATGATGGGGCAAATTCTTTTTATTTGAATGGGCAACTTAAATCCTATACAGTGCTATTTTAATGTCAATTAGTGAATGAGAGCAGCTCTCACGGCGCAGAAGTTAAAGCTAAGCTCACCTCTGCGTTGCTCTCGGTTGGGAGATCAGCCACTACGGCTGGACTCCCTGTGTTCTCCACATACTCCGCTTGGCTTTGCCCCTCCTCCACCTCCATGCTTTTCACCGCATCACTCTGAATTTTGCTCTCCATTTCTATTTGATCCAAACTGGCATCCTCCTCCTCCATTTTCACCACCACTGCTTCTCCACCAGCTTTAATGGCAGCCAAAGTGTCTGCCGCGCTGGCCTGTGCATACGCTCCCACGCTGGCGTGGCTCAGGCCGTGAACTTTCTTCAGGTGTTTCTCCAGAGTTGCGTAAACAGTGAAGGGTACCGAGCACAGCTGACACAAAAAGGAAGCCTTGGCTCCCTGCGCGCCGTGGGTCTTCATGTGGCGCGTTAACTTTGAGCTCTGAGCGCAGGCGTAGTTGCAGAGGCCACAGCGGTACGGCCGTTCACCTGTGTGGCTGCGGCGGTGCACAGTAAGGTTGCTGCTGTTCCTGAACTGTTTACCACAGTATTCACACGCTTCGTCTTTCTTCTTCTTTCCAGCTGAACCGACAGTAGTATTGTTGTTGTTGTTGTTTCCTCCGCCGCTGACACCTCCTCCTACACTCCTCCACTCATTCTCCCTCTGCCACTCTTGCACAACCTCGCTGACATTGGCTGAGCTCCACTCTGTCTCCCTCTCTATGATCTCTCCTCCTTCGTTCGCCCACTCTCCGACTCCTCGCACTCTGTCCCCCATCTCTGGCCGCTTGGGCGTGCAGTTGCCACTAGCGATACCGCTCTCGCCGCTTCCCCCTGTCTCTCCGCTCTCCAGGGAGCCTTCAGAGGGGCTGGCGCAGGGTGAGGTGTGCCGAGGCTCCCCCTGCCCCTCTGCCTCCTCCTCCCCTCCCTCTCCCCCTTCTCTCTGGCACCGATACAGCCTCAGCAGCTCCCTGTCTGCCGGTCTAACCTGCGAGGTCAGCAGCATCAGGCCTGAAGCTATGGACGGGTGTTTGGGCAGGGTCAGGTCTAACTCTGAGGGACCCTGGGCTCTCACTTCTGCCCCGACCATTCCCTTTCCCATGATGATTCCAGCTGGCTGCATTTGAAACCTCCCTCTCATCCCCTGCCTCCCTACATCCTCCTCCATCACGACCATCTCCACCGACTCATATCCACTTCTTCCACCTCCAGCCTCCCTGTGATGGCTCCTTATGTGCCGTGCCAGCTGGCCGCTCTGGGCAAAGGCCTGTCCGCACATTCCGCAGTGATAGGGCCTGTCGCAGGAGTGAGTCCGGCGGTGGGCGGACAGGGCACGCAGGGACTGGAAGTTCTGGTCACACAGCTCGCAGTGGAAGTCAGCCTGGAGGGCGCTGGTCTGAGGAAAGGGAGAAGCTGCTGGTGGCGAGGAGGACGGAGACAGCACCAGGCCTCCGGGGGAGCTGCCGGTGGTGTCGTTATTCCCCGCTGCGAGGTCCCTGAGCCTCACTGAAAAGTTCAGAGCCTGCCTGTTACTGAAAGAGGGGGTGGTGTGTGTCTGGCGGGAGCGACTGAGGCGCAGGGCGGAGGGCTGAAAGGCAGAAGCAAGAGCTTGGCTCAGGTGGCGAGGGTCTAGAGTGGCTGCAGCAGCCTTGTGCTCTTTAAGTCCTCCTCTTCTTCCTCCTCTCATGTCTGTGTCATCCTCCTCGTCCTCTTGGTAGATGCTGAAGGAGTGCGCGTGCTGAGCGTGCTGTAAGAGCAGCCATGCAGATGGAAACACGCCTTCACACTGCTGGCAGGTGAAGTAGGAAGGCTCCTCAGACACTGGAAAACAAAATGACAGGATTGAGTTAGCAATGTTGAGTAATGGATATAATAGAAGAATATAAGAAATATGTCTTTTGACAGGTCTTGATTTCCACTAGGAGGGAACCAATGAGGTGAATTCATAAAGATTAAAACTGCAATTTGTGATTTTTTTGGTCACTTTTGGAGGAGAAAGAAGCTGTGAACACAACATCTAACAGATTGTTTGCCTTTTTTACACATCCAGCAGATACAAAGCATTAACATTTATTTGGAGTTGTGTTTGTGTCCACCTGACGAATTTAAATCTAATATTGTACTCTCTTTTAGCTCGGTTTTTGGTCTCTACCAAAGTCAGGGAAATATCATGGTCTTTCGCTGTTACATGTTACATGTTCACCAGCTAGTCTCTTACTGTGTCTGTCTGCTGTTTGGTGTTGAGCAGGTAGTGTGTTTTTACGGGGCGAAAATAATTCAATGAGAGTAAAGTTGTCGGTCAAAAATTAAAACAAATGACTTAAAGACGTTAAAGTTATAAAAATTGAACAGAAACATGGAGTATCAGCATGACAAAAGTCAACTATACCAGAGGCACATTTATATGGACTCAAATGAATGAAAGATGAAGAGGAGGGTCTGGTGTGGAGAAACAAAATAAGGAGAAAATGTGTGGAAAGGTATGACCCAAAGCAGAATAGAGAAATGGGTCTCCGGAAGCTGAAAGGCCAACAGAGATGCAGTCGTGTCGCAAAATACATCTGGAGATATTTTTATATGTGGATAGCTTTGTCTCCTAACCGAGAGCCACTCTCCAATTAAGCTGCAAATTGCTAATTAGCAGAACGTAGAAAATGAACGCTTTATGCAAATGAGGCACTGACTCAGCCTGCTTGACAAATGAGGCCTTTCTGCATAAATCAAAATTGGAGAGAAGATCCCCAAATTTAGAGGGAAAACAGTTCTTTTTTTGGAGAGGTTCAAAGCGGACTCTGGTATAAGCCTCTTTCATGTTTCCTCAAGTCAAATCCTTCTATATTTTACTGGAGGGGGGGGAGGAGAGTGAAGATGAAAAAGAGAGCAACTGTTTCTTTCTCTCTCCCCCCCCCCCCCCCTTCTCCCACCCTCCCTCTGTCTGGAGACAAGAGGATCTGTGGTGCTCATGTCCTTTAACCTAGCCTGAGGAGAAACCCAAGAGAAGTTGAGATACTTCTTTAAAATGTAGGGTGACGAGTGAGAGCAGAAGAAGAGAGCGAGGGATAGGTAGGTCAGGGCTCAGGAGATAAAAAGAAAATGAGATAAAAAGATTATAATGTACTACGGGGGGCCAGGAGACACCACAAAAATATGTCACCCCTTTGGATCGTACTTGAGACCCATCCTCCAACCCCAGCTCCCCACCCCAAAAAAAAATCCCTGAGGGGTGTGTGTGTGGGGGGGGGGGGCTTTTGTCTCAGGGTCCTGGAGTGAAACACAATACCCAGCCGGTTTCTCTTTCCTTCCCTCTCTCCCCTCGCCTTTTTTTTTGTAAGGATTCCCATTTGGCCTGGGGTAGCACTTGAATATTAAGCAGAAGCAATAACTACTAATTAAAAATGCAGATTGGCTGGGAGCACTAACGAGCAGCAGGCAGAATCTCTTTTCCCTTGGGAGACAGAGGGAGGAGAAAAGAGAGGAGGAGGAGGAGGGAGGAGGAAGGGGGGGCAAGAAATTGAAAGAGGGCAAAGCGAAAGTGTGTTGAAGATGGGGGGGGGGAAGAAATAAGGAGGGGGGGGGATGTTGGAGATGAGGAAAACAAACAACGAGAATAAATAAAAAGGAATGAGACAGATGCACGCGGCTCTTCAGTAATCCATCCCACTCCCTTTTCTCCTCTGTCCTCACCGCTTCTCTCTTGAATACAGAAAATAGATGGTGGACCGTTCTGTTGTGGGATAACTGCTCTCTCAATTTCAGTCATCTCCGAAGCTTCAGATGCTCAGTTACCCTCCCACCTAACAACAGGACTTCCTATTACTTATAAGGCTGCAGGATATCCAATTCAAACCGTCCCTTTGCTACTTCAACATGCAAGAACTCAAACTCTTCTTGTCATAAACTATCAAATCTGAGGAGGTAAAAACACTAAAAGCTGGGTGAAATCGCGAATTACCAACTCTAAAGAAATGCAACCTATATTTGCTAATAAAACTTTAATCCAAACTTATCCACTTTTTCATTATTTACAAGCTGTCATGCTCTTTCCCCCCTCGCCTGGTGCACAAGTTAGTTTTTGTTGTATAATCCTACTGGTACAAAATTACCAAACGTAAGTGTGAGACAGAGCGAGAGATGAAAAACACACTGAAATAGAAAAACAAAAAGAGGTTGTGGACAGACGGAAATGGTGCGTGCACCAGTCCCCTGAGCGTTACACAAAGGAAGGAACTGCTAACGTGTGTGTACATGACAGAGAAGGTTTCAAAATGTGCAAAGGGGCACTCATACCGAGTATGGGTGTGCAGCAAGATGCTCTGTCCATCTGCAATCATTTACAACACCCTGCACCTTTTTCACTTTAGAGATACAGCATGAGCTTCAAACATATGACCTTTGCAGGAAAAAAAACAAAAAAAAACACAATAACTCTCCTCCATCTCAATCACATTGTTAGCTACGGGATGTGAAATTTTCAAGAAGGATTTTAATGAGAATTCATGAATTTCTGATAGACTTCCACCGTGACAGATCATATTTGGCACAACCATCACAGTGCCCACGCTCTTCTTCTGTAAAAGAAAACCGCAGCAGATAGGCGTGAAGAAAAAGACCTTTAGCAAAATCACTGCTAATGTCTGATACACAGAATGAGAAGAGAGGGATGGTTATGACAACAAGGGGAAGAAGAAGGAGAACGAGATGCACAAGATGAAGAAAAAGGAGGAGGAAGGAGGAGATTCCCAGGAGCTCAGGTTGCTCAGCCCAGGGCAGAACAGTGGGAGAAGGCACATGATGCAACGTCCTCCGTTACGGTGTCATGCAAGGGAGGAGAGCTGCACGAACAGCCTCACGTCCACTCCTCTGACCATTTCATACCGTGGTTCACCACTACAACCATCAAGCCCTTTTCCACAAGAAACAGGGTGGCCTTAAAACCCTGAATCGTGCCCCTGTGCTGGTGCTTGGAGGACAGTCTCTGCTGTCCAGGGCGTAGTGGAGGTGGAGGACAGAGAGGGAGAAACATGTTTACCTGGCCATTCCACCTCAGAGACTGACAGTCAGGGAGATGGGATGGAGCTCAGGTGCTAAGTGCGGAGGCCTCTGGGACCCTCAGTGCCCTCCGAACGCTCCTGACGCCTATTCTTTCCACACAATTAGCCTGTGCATCACTAACTCATGCAGGTCTGCTAATGGCAACGGCTAGCTAATGAGCTGGACTCGGGGAGGGGGGGGCATTTGTTAAATGTAGAGGAGGGCGGTTGAAAAACAAAACTAAACAAAAAACAGAGTCACTAATTAGCAACCTGCCTCTTCTTCAAGCACTCACCTGCTTTGCTGTGCTCCGCCTTCAACTTGACGCCGGGCTCCTCCCCACAGGCTCTGCCCCCTCTCCTCAGCTCAATGAAGCCCGGCCCCAGCTCGGCGTTGGCAATGCGTAGCTGCGATCGGTTGGCAGGTGAGGGGGGAGTGGCGTTGCCGTTTGGGGCTTGGTTTCGGGAGCTGCAGTCGCCCTGTTTGTGCTGGATGAACGCTAGGATGTGGGCGAGGGGGAAGGCCTGGCTACACTGGCCGCAGGTCAGGAGGTCACCACCCTCGCCAGCAGCTTGGAGCTGGGGGGGAGGAGGAGGAGGAGGCCGGACGTCTGATGAAGTGGTGCCATCCGCCACGTCAGTGGCATCTGAGAAACATGACAGGCAGGAGAGGGAAGAGGGAAAGTTCAATTACTAACAGAGATTACATTCTTTTTACTTACTTTTAACAAACTGATGTGCAGAGCAAAAACACGACAACTAGGATCAGTTAACACAGACAGATACACAAGAACAGTTCAGGGATTTCAACTCCTTAGTATTGAAAACAGAAATAAAGATGAAGGTTTTTAATAAAGCTACAACGAATATTCAATTAGTTGATCGACAGAATACTAAATGTCTAAGTAATTTTTACAGCAAATATTTGCAGGTTTCAGCTTCCTAAATGTAAAAATGATCTGGTTGTTAGTCTCCTGTGACAGTGACGTGAGTATCTGTGGGTTTCGTATTGTTGGTCAAATAATACAAGACATTTGAAGACGTCACCTCGGACTCGACAGGCATCTTTACACACTTTTCTGACATTTTAGAGACCAAACGATTAATTGAGACAATCCCATTTCATCCAGTATTTTTCACCCTTGTGTTTCTTTAGTTTATGGGTGTAAATCATCTTTTCCATTGAGGGTATAGTCAACAGGATCTATAAAAAGATCCATAGTAGAGTGGTTTCTTGAAAGCATTTGTACTTGCAGCCATAGAGATCATCAGGATCACTTTTACACAAACCTTTAGTTGTATCTTGTCGTGTTCGTTAATTGAGAGGAAGTCACAATCTACAAAACACACACAGAAATAAATACTAAACCTGAGTATCCTTGACATTAAACTTCCCACTTCCTCTCCAAAAGTGGCTGAATGTATGTATACCAATACCAACATGTGCTCAATATGGATTTCTGCTCATGAGTTTTTGACTGTGCACTTACAAATTAACAACGCAAAGTGGCAAAAGTGCCGTTAGACCTCAGGGGATTAACAAAACAGGCGTGGTGATTGAAAGTACTAGTTTCAGTTGTAAGCTCTAAAGCATTGAGGCCAAACTGCTCACCCAAAACTGACCACTTCCTTTAACAAACCCAAAACAGATCGGCTCTCTGACTGAGGCTGTTGCATAGCGGAGCCCACATGCCCATCTCAGGAGGAACATCAACCTCAGATCAATGTGACAATCTTCATGTGGAGACAAGTGAACTTTTTGATTTAAAAATGCAACATTATGACCAAAGCTTTTACCTTTAACTCACAATTACAACTTGCCCTACCACCCACAGGCAGCGGGAGTTTCTCAACAGGAAGTGGATTGCAATAAAAGAAAAAAAAAAATGACTGAAGGTGTTGGAGATAAGAGCAACCCCTGTGTTTTTGTGTGTGCTCACAAACCTGCACAGGACAGCTAATCTGATTCAACGTCAACAACCTGACAAATCGTATGTGGTTACAGGGAGCACCTTGAAATGCATGCAGACAGGTGCAAGCACTGAGGAGTGTTGTTAAAGCAGTGGACACAACCCAAAGCTCTTCAGAGTCAGAGTCAACTTCGGCTATTTCCTAAGAAAGGCTTCCAACTAAGGCCAGGTAGGAGGAGGAGGAGGGGTCAGTATTGCTCAACGCGGTCATGGGCACACCTTGATGCCTTGACTGGATCCAACTTCCCCTGTTAGGCCGGCTAACATACAGGACAGGTACAGACAGTACAGTCTGAAGTCGGATCTCGCCAGTTGTTACTCAAAAATGTCACCTTTCCTGTTTCAGGGCTGCGCTTGTTTGTGCAGACTTGCAAGGCGCGGTCACACACACACACACACACACACACACACACACACACACACACACACACAGTAAGGGCCTGTGGTCACACAGACACGCACCACTGGTCTCCAGTAGAGAACTGTAAAAAAAAACAAATGGGGTTTAAGTTTCTCTCTTATTTCCCTTCAAATATCAGATGTTTCTTTATGAGCTGCACTGTTGTCTTTGAACAGTCTGAATGGGATCAAATGGAGAGTCTGAATGGGATCTATTCTACATTTTTATTGAGGACATCGTTTTATTGTCTCAATATAAAAAAAATAAACTCGTTATTGTCATTATATGAAGCAGGGTCGTGCCACTCTGATGGTTTCTTTTAAACAGCAGGGGAAGGAAACTGTCCCAGACAAGCCAGAGACCGACCGAGAAACTTGATCATAGTCTAACCTGGATATATTAATCATCGTGTTCAGACCTGTAGCCTCTGAAAACAAAATGCCAATAAACCGGTCCTTCCTCTATAATCAGGACTGCAGCAACAGCACACATCAGGACACACATGACAAGGGAAATATGAGTCCTTATATTAATATTTACCTAAAAATTGATTAGAAATGCATCCATATTGGCAAAATTGAGGCCAATGAATAAAACATACTTTAAATCCTGCTTGGAGGATGTTACACGCTTTTTAATTAAAATAACATCCGTCATTTAAAAACCGGTGCCAGCGCGTATCCAAACCATAAGCGCAAACTGACAATGAAACAAAACCGTGACCTGAATTTATTTTAATTTCACCTAAAAACAACATCACATCCGCCTCCAAACTGTTTCAACGTGCTCAAACATCGCTGCTCCCCTCCTGCTTACCTTGAATTGCACTCAGGTGCTGCGGTCTGCTTCCAAGTTTGCGCCTGGACATCGCGTCGAGCGTTTGGCACCTTTTCTGGGTCCCCAACCAACCAACCCTCCAAAGCCAAAATCCGTCTTCTCTGATAAGTTAACCAAAATCCGGGCGTCGGGGACAGACTGATGAGACTGGCTGGCCTCTGCCTGGATTCGCACTGAAGGCAGCGTTCAAGTTCACGCTTCTTCCCCCGCAGCGAACGGAGGTTAAAAGGGGGCATGGGCGACTGTAGGCACCGCCCGCCCCGCTCCTAGGACCCTGACCCCGCCCTCCTCGGGTAACATTGCCTACTCCATAAACATGCTATTATATCACTTTAAAGCTTTTTCTCTATACACCTGTTTTTTTTTTTAACACGCTAGGTGTCGGTTTCAATCAAGGTTTTCATATCCGATAGTAGAAATCCACATTTAGTTCCTCCTCAGAGGCTCAGAGGAACTATCTCGTTGGTTTCCCACAGGTGTCTCCAAACTAAAACCAGCGGAGCACTCATTTCTCCTTTTCTTGTTGACCAATGCTGATCTGTGACGGTTATACAACCATTAAACACAGAAAAACGAAAATGCCTCAAAAGTCCGAGTGACAGTAACACAAGCTGCAGTGAAGCATTGTTCGCTCAAAAACTAAGATTTGTCGCCACCTACTGATAAAAAATAAACTGCAACCCTGTGTGTAAACATTCAGTGAGCATATAGCCTACTGAACTATGTAGCATATTTTTTATCAACATTTGATCAAATATTCAACTATATTTAATATTTAACTAAACCCAAATGTAAAGCATTTCTTCGTGTGAAACATGTAAAAGCAACAGGGATTATAGAGGTTAAAAAGAAAAAAATGAACAAATAATTTCAAAGTCAGTTTTTATTTGTTTTTCTGTATTTAACATTCCACATTACTGAGAACAAAAAGTTATTTGTTGCTGTTACCGGTTGGCAGAGGACAGAGTATAAAAAGAGCAGTAGATAGAGATGAACTGTGTATTCTTTAATAAAGAAGTTTGAAATGGATGTATATAAATATCAGGTCATGAAAGTTGTTTAAAATGGTCTTTAGTGTGAGCGTTTGTTACAGAAAAGTAAAAGGCAGATGGATTGTGTAATGCCATGAAGACGATGTGAGGTCAAAGGGGAGATATTGCTTAGTACTATGTACTTTGAAATGCAAACGAAGAAATGAGAACTGTTCAGGCAGAAAAATAAAAAAGGAGCATGCAAAAGAAGAAACCAGAAACTCATTTAATAAACCGGCAGTCTCTTTACAAGATGAAGCAAAAAGGAAACAGGCAAAACAAATTACACTTGGCTCAACCAATCAGTGGTGTAATTAGTGAAACTAAAGGTATCACAGCCAAAATGTTATATTCTGTAGACACATACCAGAGAACATAGCATTCAGGTAAAGATATGTGCCATAGTCAGTCCATCTCTTCATATTTCCATGTTAATAGGCCGTTTGTTGGACAGTGTGTGTGCCAATGACAAGGTCCTTTACTAAAAAGATACTGTAGGTTGTTTTACGCTGCTCAGTATCGGTAGTATGGACTCCGTGACCGAGACCGTGACCGTGACCTCCTGGGGGGGAAAAAAAATGTATATATATTAGAATACTGCAGATACATTGGTGTATATGTTGGTGTATAAAGCGCAGAAACGGCAAAGATATGTTTAAGGTCATTGAGAAACAGTGTCTCCATTACATAGTGTGTCTACTGACATTTATTTTTCAACTGTAAAATTAATTTAGAACAATATTTTGGTTACAATTCTTTAAAAAAATAAAAATGATTAAGTTACAAAAACAAATTATCATCTTTTTAAAATCTTAAATATGGGCATTAATGCAGTTGGGCTCTACTTGAGAATTGAATATAAAACTTCTAAATGTAAAAAAAACAAAGAAAAAAAAAAAACCAGAAGAATACTCGAGAATGAATTGGAGTGGTTTCTGTGAGGGAAAAGAATTTGCAGGGAAAAGTTTGAGGTATATTCTCTCAATTTAGATTTTAAAAGGGATACTTTGCCGGTATTCAACCAACTTCGTTGGTAGTATGTGTAAATTAATTAAATTACTATTGTAAACGTCCCTCCATGTTACCAGTGCCCAGATCTCCCTGCTCACAGGCCAGCAGAACAACCATTAAGTGATGTGTTTGACACAAGATGCTTCACCTGGAAGTTTGCTGCTGGCCCTAGGGCCTGTTCAAACTATGTACTGTACTTAAAGGTGCTCTAAGCGATGTTGGGTGACGGCACTTCTTGTTGACGTTCAAAGTATTTTCAAACAAAACGAGGCTAGCTCGCCCCTCCCTCCTCCTCATCCCGTCCCCTCTCCCTCCCTTCTGTGCTTCCGCGCACTAACCCCCAAACCCCCACCCCCAAATCCTTCTTGTCGGTTATTGGCGGGAACGTTGGAAGACTTACGTTTCGTGGTGCTGAGGCCTGTACTACGAATCCAGATCAACATGCCCTGGATTTCTTTCAGTTACTGGGCTTCACCTAACAACCGCGGTCCCGCATAAGCTGCGTCACGACGGTGGTTAACAACTAGTTCAATCAACCCACATAAAAGAGGCGGTGTTAGCACAGCATGGCCAATCGCAAACATCTACCAGAGCCGCATATTTTACATAAGAGCAAACTATAATTCTATATAAATATGAAGAACAGACATGGTTTTACAGGCAAAACGCAATACAGTCGCTGCTTCCTAAAACAAGAAGGAGAGCTGGCAAAACATAGCCTTATCAATAGCACTTCCCCATCAGTCAGGCACAAGATCTGACCATAATTACACTTGTGCTTTCCATGAACTGTCGTTGCTGTAGCCTATTGTTCCAGTTGCAACCCTGGCAGTGGAAGCGATCGTGAGAGCAAATAAAAAAAATATAAAAACATAATTCAAACCGATGTGCGCATTGGCAACGCATGGCTCAAGAAGCCGACAAATAGCTTATATGTATTTCCCTCCGCTGAAAATCTATATCTTTCATAAAAATACCCATCAGGGAATGTTAACGGGGTTGTCTGTCTCTAAATGTTTTAACTTTTATGAGTGCACCTCTCTCTCACCGAGCTCCACCTGATCTTCTAAGAACGGTGACGCCGTTATCAGCCTGGGCTGTCTACAGAGGCCGCGTTTTTTTACAGTGTGTTCAGGGGACAGTCAGCTCGCAGATAGTGAGGAGATGTTTGCTGTATGTGACAAAAAATGTTGTAGCCTAAAAAATGTGTGACATTGCTTAGAGCACCTTTAAGCATACAGACACAGAGTATAGAAGCAGATCGAGAGAGATAGCCGCCCCTCTCTCTTTTTTCTCTCAAGATTTGGTTACTGTATTGCCTACCTTTTGCCTAAAATGTTTTTAGAAATATATTTTAGTGCACCGTTTGGCTGAAATATGACAGTTTGGTAACAGGAAGTGGGCTCCATACCGTTTCCTGTATTGTGAAAACGAAGGGTAAAAAAACGTAGATGAAACTGTAAGACTAGGCAGCGCTGATCAAATATAAACCATGGTTCTGTTAGTGCGTTGCCTATTTCTCACCTAAAATGTTTTTGGAAAGATAATTCAGCTTACCGTTTAACTATTATACGAGATAGTTTGTTACCAGCTGGCCGCCATTCTCTCTCAATGCGAATGAGCTCGACATGCTCGCATTACGTCACCCACCAGCAGGAGCGTTTAGTGGTCTGGTGCGGCGCAGTGCATTCTAGTAATTGTAGGTTTTCTACCTTTTGAGCGAAAGGGAATATCACAGCTTCTTTTTGCAGGTTTCTCCAGTCATGTAGCACAAATTAAAAAAAAAAAAAAAAATGTTTGTGCCATTTTACTGCACAGACAGCCCAGTTTTATGAACAGACCCTCTTTCCAGCAGTAAAGTACTTCCTTAACATGTGCTGGATAATTTCTGTTCTTGGCCTGACCTCTCTCAAGACTTGACCCACTGATTTGGTAGTTGAGCAACGAAAAAGCCAAGTAGCATTAGTGTTGCATATAAAAGGCATTGTGATGAGCCTTTAAGATAGTGTTTATGCATTAATGTGAAAGACTCCCATTAGTCATTCTGCTTCATCGGAGCTGTGGAGACTCTTGTGGCTTCTCACATACCTTCTGTGTGAGTTGTGTTCTCGGCCTGAAGGAACAGAGGACACAGAGACACCATCAAAACAATAGCAAGCCAGAACATCTTAAAGGGGTGATAGAATGATTATATAGGGTATTTCACACCGTTCCTTAAGGTCTCCTAATAGGGTATGTAACATTGGTTGGGCTGAAAATGGCCTGGGTTGAAGCACACGCACACTTACATAGGAAAGAGTTGTCAAAGGGACTTTGAGGTTCTATGCCTATTTTACCCACCGAACTGTCATAATTCAACTATGACAAGGTAAACTCGGTTTTGCATTCTATCACCCCTTTAAAGCCTATAAAACTGTCAGAGCAGAAACTGAGGGCCAGCAAATCAGACACTGAGGCCAGCAAATCAGATGTTTAGCTAATTTCAATATTTTGGTTACTTCTGTTTGAGTATGCAAGAATGCACACACACACAACAAACACAGCACTAAACCAAATTATTATATTATATTATATTCATATGGGTATTTGTGATCAGAAAGTCTTACCATATTTGGAAGGAGAAGGCGAGTGGCTCTGTCGCCCGTACTGTCTTTCCCATTCATCCCTCTCTTTCTCACGTCTCTCACGCTCCCTAAACACAGAGCCTCTGGGTCAGACAGTTGCAACACACAAATACCAAACAGTCCACTTACACACACTCACACACAGATTCTTACTTCATGCGTATCTTGCGTGCCATGGCTCGTAGCTCTCCCTCTCGCTCCTGTAAAATTAAACACAGAGCAATGAGGGTAGTTACAGAGTCTCTGTTTCAGCCTGAAATTCAAGTACGTGCACAGAAAAAACAGACACACCTGTCGTTTGTGTTCCTGCTGCTGGATCTTAACCTGAGCAGCCCGTTTATCCGCCTTGGCTGCAGAACGGAAAAAAAAAAACAGGAAATTGAATTGAACGACTTGTAATTAGTATAATGTGACAAAACAGATACATCTCAACATGTTTCTTAACTTGTGCAGGAAACACATGCACTCTGCTCAGTTGTACTCACACTGCTTGTTGAGTGCCTTCTGCATTCGTAGCTTCAGCCGTTCCTGTGGGGTCATCTTGGGCTGCAGGTGAAACAGTTGTGTTAGCACATCCTTTCACAGCCTGATAAAAGTGTGTGTGTGTAAGTGTGTGTGTGTGTGTGTGTGTGTGTGTGTGTGTGTGTGTGTGTGTGTGTGTGTGTGTGTAAGAGAGAGATCAAAAGCATTGTGCTGTCATACAATTTTGGTTCTATCACATTTATGTACAGTAGCTGGTGGAGTTAAAAAGGCTGCAGATAAATGTATTGTGTGATGTTTGTTGAGTCAACAAGCACACTTGAATCTTACTGGCTGAACAGGCTGTCTGTGCATGTGTGTGAGTGTGTGTGTGGACAGAGGCAAACTGTTGCTGTAGGATAGTTTAGAAGCAGGACAGGATCCGTTACATGAACCTTTATACCGGTACTTAAATATATTTATATGTACACTGTCAGAAAGATAAGGGGAGCGGGACAGCAGAAGGAGGAGACAGGGTCAGAAAGTGAAAGAAGGGCAAGTTTAGGTCCGTTGAATTCCGAAAGTTCAGAAAGAGCCAGTGGCATTTTGTTACTGACACACCCATCACTGGGCCATTTAAGCCTGGCCAAGCAAGAAAAACTGCAGGTCACAACAGTGCAAAGAAGATTGTAACTCCCAACTCTATTTGACTTTTGGAAGTATATTCAAATCTTTTCTTCTTTGCCAGGAAATGCAGTAAGAAGAGAAGCTGGTTCAGAACAGCAAATGGTCCAGAATGTTAGAATATAACAACAAATTATACATTATTTAATCTTAAAGGAATAGTCTGACATTTTGGGAATTATTTCCTTTCTTGTTCAGAGTTAGATGAGAAGATTGATACCACTCTCATGTCGGTACACAAAATATAAAGCTACGACGAGTAGCTTAGCTGGAAAGCAGCGAGCCTGGCTCTGTCCAAAGGTAACAATATTGATCTACTAGCAACTCTAAAGCTCACTAATGAACACATATCTGGTTTGTTTAATCTAGAAATAGGCAGGGACATAACACCCCATATAAGAATGATATGTTGTCTTACACTTCTGTTTGTACAAATTAAACAAACAAGACACGTGTTAATTAAGCTTAGTTAATAAGACTACCCCCAGTTGCTTCATATTTAGTGTACAGACAGGGGAGTTGTATCAATCGTCCTGTCTAACTCTCTGCAAGAGTGTATTTCCCAAAATGTCCAACTATTTCTTTAACTCTCATCTCAAGTCTTCAATCTGTATGCCGGACATAAAGCACTTAATTTTAATAATAAGAGCGTGCACTGCTGCTTGTTAAAACAAGCCCAAAAACGGCTGTCCAGAGCACCCCCATCTGGTTTTTTCATCAAAGATTAATCAATCTTTTTCTGTCACTATGAAGGATCACTTGGCCAATACTGATTCACAAGTTGTAACAAGACACATGGTCAGAAGCTAAATAAATCATCTATTCCTCTTAGGGCCATACTGCTGCTTATATGAGACTACAAACGGATATAAAGACGCTGCACTCTCTCACCCACGTGTATATGTATACATGCATGCACAACCCACACTAAAAGCACAAACAAGACAATAATGACTCTACAGGGTGCTGAAATGTTCACTCCATAGAGAGATGGCAGCATTAATTCAGTCGGTCATTTTTCAGTGTTTGCAAGTTCACATTCTTCATAGCAAAACATTTGAGAAGGTGAAGAATACTGTAATGGATCTTAAAAAATAGATGAAAGGCTTTGACTGCAGTGCATGTCCACTTTGTTTGGGGAAGAAGAATCACATCATCATTTTATTTTCTGTGGGCAACAATGGCTTCTACATCCCAGTCTGGTCGACAACCATGTCAGCCTGTCAGGGATGAGGGAGGCGTAGGCTTTAGCAAGAAACCCAGCTAGATCAAATTCTTACTGACTTTGGCAGCTCCCGTCTCTTTACCACCCGGAGTATCAGGCCTGGAGACAGGGAGAGAAAAGACAATCAGCTGGGGTGATGAAGACATCTTGATCTATCAAAGAAAACATTGTTTATTTATCATGTCATGGTATGGTATACATAGGGGAATAAAAACATGATAATACATTCATAAATTATTCTTAGGGCTTAGTAACTAATAACTACATAGTTCAATGTTCATAAACAGTTTTAAGTGAAGACAATAACCAAACACTCTCAAACGCTGCTCAAAAAGCACTGAAATAAACATTGCAATTCTCAAAGTGACTTCAAATGAAATACTATACAGCTACATGTTAAATTATACCACTCTTGGGTATATTCAAAGAAAATTTTACATTTTGGTGATGAACTGCACAGTATAATATTCCCGGGTGGGTAAAATGGTGCTAAATGATTATGATGCAGCCCCAGCTATTGCCTCTCCTCAGGAGTTAAAAGATATTTTTCCCAACAGTTTTTCAGTGTAGTGGGCTTTGCCACAGTGTTTAAATGTCTTCTTACTTTCTTAGCTTGTCACAGACAGTGTTGGTAGAGGGCTGGGCTCCTCTGTGAGGGGAGGGACTGTGGTTGGGGCGACTGGGGGACTGAGAGGGACTGCGGCTACCACTGTCTCCCCGCCGGTGGCCTCCACTGCTCCGACCCCCTCGCCTCGAACTGCCCCCCTGCCGTGAGCTGGAACGGGACCTAACAGTTGACAGAAAGAGAGCTTGTATCGACGACATGCATGTTGTAAAACAATAACTAAAGCACTGTTGGGAGACGTAGGGGAGTCTTAAGCCCGAGACACACCAAGCCGATAATCGGCCGTTGGACAGTCTGGCGAGGTTGGTGACTCGAGTCTGTTCGGTGTGTTCCGTGCCGTCGTCCGTCCGAGGGGCCGTCGGCCTTCATTTTGGCCAATTTGACATGTATAATCGGTGGGGTAGGCACTGCTGGCAGTCGGACTCAAATTACCCATCTGATTGGTAGAGTGCTAACCCGGAAACAGGGAGCGGAATGAGCGTGACTAGAGTCTCTCAAAATCTTTGACCTTTGTCGATCTGAAATGAAGACAGATTCAGCAACTGCATGGCCTATTTCTTGCTTAAAATGTTTTGCCGGTTTTCATTTTTGGGCGACAATACAGATTAGCGCCGCCTGGTGTTTTGGAGACGTATTACGTCTCGTCGCTTTGGTGTGTTCCGTGTGTTTTTTGACCAACTCGGGGAGACTGATCAGTCCAACTGCCTTTTCTGCCGAGGGTCGGCCGTCTGGTCAGCGTGTCTACAGATTTACCTTGTCCGTCTGCGCGACGAGTATCGTCTCCTGTCACGGTCCCTGTCTCTGTCCCTCTCTCGCTCTCTGTCGTTAGACCGCGATCGTGTCCGGTCATGTCTCCTCCAGGATGCGGCCCCTCCGTTTCCTCCTCTACTCCGGGAGTGAGATATGGAACGCCGTCTCGATCGTGATCGGGTCCGGGATCGCCGCCCCTCCCTTCCCCCGCGTCCACGTCTGGCACGACGTGAACGGGAAGAAGAGCGAGAGGAAGACCGAGATGAGGAGCGGGAGGAGGAGGAAGGGGAGCGACTGGAGGATGACCTTCGTCTCCTGGACAAACAGAGACACGCAGTTTTAGTAACAACACCAGCCCAGCACCTAGGCTATCGTCAGAATACTTTGGTTTTCTTGTTTTTAAATTTTGTTACTGTCACATGCTTGACTTTGTAGAGAGGTATAAATAAGCAAATATCTAAATCTCATATACTGGCATAGCTCTACTCAAAACCTATCCAATCAAGCACATTTTCTCTGAGCACATGCAGAATAGGAATTTGTTATTTAACACCAAGTCTTTGCACTGACATTTTACTTGATTTAAAAACTGTGATCCACCTCACCTACCACAAAAATCAGTATTTCATCGTCAGTATTCTTTCTGCCTCAACAGCTGTGGTCATTCTAACAACAATTTCACTGTAAGAAGAAAATAACTATGAAAAGCCAGTAAGGCGGAAAGTTACCGACCGGGAGCCCCTGCTATGACCTGCAGGGTGCTGCAAGTTGGAGGGGGCGTGTCCAGAGTGAGGAGCGGCTGTTTGTGTTGCTGCTGCTGCGGCTGCTGCTGCTGCAGCTGCTGCTGCAGCCTCATCATCGCTGCCTCCGTAGCTGGTGATGAAGGTGATCTTCTCTGGACCGGGAGAACGAGAGCGTGACCGCGACTCAGAGCTAGACTCCGACTCTGGTCTGAAAGAGAGATCAGAAAATAAAGTTCAAACATACATACAGACTCAACTCATCAGGAAATTAAGAACGAGAAGCACAAAATAATCAACTCACCGTTTATAGGGATCATATGTTGGGCTGTCTCTCCTGGCATAGCTGATGAACAGGAGAATGAGGACATAAGTTAAACGTGCTATGAGGTAAGTGCACATTTAATGAGAAAAAAACCCTATAAAAGAATAAGATAATTTACCTTGGTGGGCTGATCTGTCTACCTTTTAGTCTCTTCTCTCTGAACTCTCTCCTTTGTCTGCGAGAACGCCGGCCCTGAAATGACCAAATATGTCACTTAAAGAGTCTAATATACCAATCACAGACAGACACACACCTCAGTGGATGTTATCTTACAGAATACATGGCCTTCTCCGCCTCCAGAGCCTTGGCATGTTTGATGGCCTCCACTTCCTCCTTGTCTTTCCTCAACATCCTAATAAACAGGTATCATGTTAACAGTGTTACAATAAATAATCATTATGTCAACATTGTAAAATGTTTTAATGTTTTTGTCATTTAATATATACTTAACAGCTTAATAAAATATAAGCATGAAAAGCACAAGACAGAGCCATACAGTTGATTTTGGGTAAAGTATTCCTTCATTCCTATGAACATGGAAGTTCAATTTATTCCTCTCAGCTCAAAACCACATCTGCGAGCATGCTCAGTGACTGTGACACTAAACTACTTGTCAGAGCCTGTGAATGTATTCACAAAAGTTTTTTGGCTACAGTGTTCAATGCAGTGACGGATTATATCCCATCAAAATTAATTATAAGTGTTTCCCATACACAGGTTAAAACTTGGGCGGCCCACCCAGGTAGATTGACAAACACTCTTAAAAACAAAAACAGGCTGCAATACAATAACTAAAGTGTGTGGCAAAATTTCCCACAACTCTCTGACTGACTTAAAATCGCTATATGAGACAAAGACCTTGAAGAAGGCCCAGTCAGTCCTGGCTGATATAAGCCCCCCCCCTGAACAGCTACTTCATGTTGTTGCCGTCTGGCCGCAGATTCTGTCTGCCTAAATGCAGGACAAACAGACACCAAAACTCTTTTGTTCCTGTTGCTATAGGCTTTGTTAAAAATTCAATGTGAGATGTGGACTTCTGTGTAGTATGTATCTATTTGTGTCCTCTATTGATAGTGTCTGTTGTTTGTATGGCTTATGTGTTGTTTATGTTGCATTCTATTGCTGAACAACGAATCGCCCCTCGGGGATAATAAAGATTCCTTGACCTTGATTGATACCCACCCAGGTAGATAAAAATCAAGATTACATTTTTCCCCCCAATCAACAATGTCATTTTATACACACAGACCAGTGGCCTCCAGCCCCTTCCCCTCGTGAAGTCGTGCGCTGTGTGCATGACACAGTGCAGCATGCTGCTTGTGGTGTTGTGGCTTGCTGGATTAAATGTACTGATAAACTGTAAAAGCGCTGCAGCCACACCGATGTGAAAGCGCCATAAACAGAGTCTGGTTATTCACCCTCTCCACGGTAGTGTGCTCCACTCGATCTGATCTATATAATGGAGTAAACTGGAGCTAACTACTAACCAAGCTAAGATTTACAATAACATGTAACTTTCTGTCTGGATCATAGTATGGTTTTAAAGTTAAGTTGTTAATACATATAATATTTCAGGTCCGGGCAACGTTAATCAGGTATTTTATCCGCTGAACCTTAAAATTTAATTGACAAGCCAACCAGATTGAATTGACAAAGCACATCATAGGCTACACTTCATCTTCTAGTCTGGTTTTTTTAATATGTTAGTTATTTCTTTCTTAACTGTCTTATGTAGTCACTTTTTAGTAAATAGTGGGACTAGTTTACTACTGAACTACCATCACACGCCGCGCCGTCACATCCTGCGCCACCCACCACATTTTTTGGGGGGGGTTTTGGTCTCCTCAAAGCGTTGTTAAGTAGAAACATCGGTATTGTTCAACCTGGACACTATTTTCCTATGTGTAAGTCACTAATGGCGATAACAATGTTTTAAACTGATCCAGTATTGAGCGAGAGCGCTGCGAACCAGGCTGCACGCAATGTAATCGCACGGGGAAATCACGCACCGTCAATGTGCATTAACTAAAAGTGCTTGTTTGTGCCACTGACGGGCTCAAATCGTTATCATTAGTGCCTGACAACTAGGGTTGGGTATCATTTGGGTTTTTTCTGATACCGGTGCCTAAATCGATACTTACACCACAAAACGACAGTCTGCGACATTAAAGAACGGCTTGTTTATTGCTAAGGCCATATCATGGTCAACTTTAAATAATTTATTTAAAATGTAATAACTTATCTCACCAGCCAATTGCTTAAACAAAATGAAGAACGACTAGATGGATAGAGTACCCGTAGTAGTATACTGTCAACATTATGGAAATACAAAAACATGGGAAATTAGGTCCAGTTTGAAAAATACCGAAGTTCCCCTTTAATATAAGTAAAAAAGATAAATAATGCCCATGGTATAAGTTGATTTTGAAGTTCATATTAGCTCATCTAAAATTCTACCAAGACCGTTTATGCGGTCACTCACCACTGAATTTCGAATGTTTATGTAAACAGAACTCACAGAAAGCAGCATCATAGCACATTACGGAGCTTTGCTCTACATTTGACCTTTAAGACATGATGATACAATTACTGAGATGTTACCTAACAAAGTCTCCTTCAGCCATTCCATATGGGGTTGCCATTTTGTTGAGGTCCAACACTTGTTCCTGGTTCAACTCATCCACATCAACCTCCACATCTGTGTGTACACACACACACACACACACACACACACACACACACACACACACACAAACGTGAAATTGTACCATGATACAGAGAGGATCCTGAGGTAAGTAGGTGAAACATAAAGACGAAAATATCATTGAGTTGCTGTGCTATTATTTGTTGTTGAATTATTATTTCTACATATATTTAATGAAGGCGGTTGTTATACTCAGGTGCACATTTCTGCTCTGCATCCTGTTTCTGAATCTGCATAACTGTTGTTTCTTGGGGGTTTGCCTCTAAAGTTTTCATTTTCCTGATCTGTAAATCTGTGTGCCAAACCCATTTCCTCACCAATATCTGGGATGCCCTCATCCTCTTCAGATTCACTGTTTTCTGAATTGTCTTCATCTTTGTCTGACTCAGGGTCGGGCTCTGTCACAGTGCTGTCTTCATAGGTGTAACCAATAGTGGCCTTCTTTTCAGCCAGTCTGTACAACGGGGAGGATTTATGAATAAATAGCCAACCAAGACACTCTAAGACCCATGGATTTAAATGCACAGTGGGGATGAAACAACCATTTTTATAACATTACAATGACATACTTTTTCTTCTCATCCTCATTTGGTTTCTGCAGGCCACCGTACAGCTCATCCAGGTATATCTGGTATAAACACTGCTCCTCAGAGACTGTAGGAGGACAGCAGAGAATTTAAGAGCACAACACAATTGCAAAATATACCCGCAGAGGGCAGGTTAAGGCAACATTAAGAACAAAGTATTGCAACATGAAACCAAATGTTAACGTAATGTATGACGTTTGTGATACTTACTGTTGGCAAAGTCATTCTGCACTAGGCCTCTGTATCGCTCATAATTGGACTTTCTCTCCTCCATCTCCTGCTCTGGGGTTCTGTACGAGACAAAGAGTCAAAGGTTGTTTTATATTTGACCACTTTTTCTGAGCATTTTGGCTTCTAAGAGAGCCTGAAGCAGTGCAGAAGAAGAAAATGTCATCGATGACCTGTTAAATTACTTAACGGTTATTATTATATACAATAAGTTTAATTTTCTTTATTGTCATATGCACAAACAAATACAGAGAAACAGTTGTTGGCAATGAAAATGTTAGATCTCAGGCTCCCTCCAACAATGCTCAATATGTAGAAAAAAAAAACATGCAAATAAAAATGGGACTCTAAATTAATTATATAATATATGATATATTAAATAAAGACAAAATAGTGCAGAAGTTAAAATATAACAAATAAATAAAATACATTTGTGGTAGACATTAATTGCAAAATGAATAAACTGTGATCAATGTCTGCACAAACGTAAGGCAAAAAATTAAACAAAAAAATATTCACAGTAGACAGATTGTGGGGTTAGATGTGACTTTAATTTACTTATTTTAAGACTTACGAAGTGTTGAGCAGTGGAGGTGTGTAGGTGGGGATGTAGTCCAGGTGAGCCCGTACATCAAACCTGTCAATCATGTTGTTGGCATCTCCTTGCCATGGCATCCTTTTGACAAAACAAGAGAAAAAGGTATAATCTGATCAGCAAGATCCCAAAAACACTGCACATCTGGTGTGTGTGTGTGTGTGTGTGTGTGTGTGTGTGTGTGTGTGTGTGTTTCCTCACATGTTGATGGGGCTCTCTGCAGCCAGCGCCACAGCAGGATCCAGATGGATCTTGTAGGCTCGGCCATGAACCTGGAGAAACTGAGCTGGATCTTTTTTCTGTTGAGACAAAATACGGGGCAGTAAAGGGAAATAAAATAGCATCTTATATCTAACTAAATAAAGTAACTAACCAAATAGTTAAAGATATACTGTATGGCCCATTAACTCCTCAATTTCATCTTCTATTAAAACTGGAAGTACAATTTAGGCTCGTCTACGTGGTGCTTTACAGTGTCTTGTGAAGTGAGGCTGAACTCAAATAAATGTTTTGGTTTGCTCAAAATGCTGATGCAAGAGAGATTATTGCATTCATGTGTCATCACAGGTCTAAATTAGGTTCCGTATAGACAGCTAGAACAAAAGCCAACTGTCAGAAATAGAAGGCTAACAGGAGGTGAAGGAGTCTCAGCCAACTTAAAGCTCAGACCTGTGCCTTAACAGACAGAACAACAGAGGCAGGATAAAGAGAGATGAGATCTGGAGCAAACGATTAAGAGCTTTTAATAAGGTACAGTTTCAACAAAAGCATGTCTTCATCAGAGCAAGAAGAGGTAGTGATGGTCTAGATGTTTAAAGTGCCTATGCCCAGCTTATAGCTGTCTCTCATTGTTGCTTACGTCTAGCCAATGCCATATTGTCACAGCATATATAAATGTCATAAAAATATATGTTCAATAACCCAGAATTTCAGGTCATAGGCTGATCCGTGATTTAAATTTACATAATGATGTGCCATTGCATATTCCAGATTCTTAGTGGGAATGGCACTGGTCTTATGTTCTGCATTCTTCAGTTTTATAACATGTTTAGTTTGGCCGACATACACCAGACCGCAGGAACAGTTCAGTACATAGATAACATGAGTGCTACTAATAAACAACAGCTTATAATAGGGCTGGACGATTATTTGAAAATGTATCGACATTGAAATTCTGAAGCTGTAATCAACGTATTTTTCCCATGATGATAATTTAGATAATTTATTTCTGTTGATAGGCCTATTTTCTCCTTAAAACCATGCGACCCCGTGTGCAGGGTCCAAAATTAACACTCGCCAGTCACCAAATGCAGGGGCGGGCCGACACGCACACAAACAAACACTGGCGCACACACCAGACACCAGCCACTACCTTCTGTTTACTGATAGCTAGCGTTTAACTCAGGCTAATTAATTAGCTAGTAAGTGCCGATTTTTGGCAGCCAGTCTTGCAAAAGAAAGCACAATGAAATTAAATGTTAACCGATCATTAACCGTTGACCGACAAGCAGGAAACGGAGTCTCAGTTCACCCGTCCGGGAGGCTCTGACACACTTTCCGCACTCCGTGTCCGCAGACAGCTGTAGGCCTGTACCGGTGTTGATGTTTTGTGCATTGTCGGACATGTGCAGCCACTTTCCTGAAACTGCTTGCGGGACTGACACAAGTCCACAGCGGCCCGCGGTGTGTAAGTCTGAGCCTGTCTCCAGCGCCTCCACCTGCACGTTGTCAGTCTGTGTGTCTGCCTGGTATACTCTGGGACGGTCGACTTAACTCGCCGGTCCTCATCAATATAGTTTCATGTGTCACGTAGCTCTCCACAAGCAGAAAAAAGAGGAGCTTAAAACACAACTTGCTGGTCGCTAGTTAGGACTAACAAGTTCATTAGCAGTTAGAAGAAATAGATTGTATAGCCTATTTACATTTTAATCATGCAAAAGAATGTTTTTAGTAAGTATTTTATGTTATTTCTAAACTGTATGTATTTCTAATTAATTTTTTTTATCTAGCCCTCCTTCCCTTTCCCTAAGTGGCTATGCCGCCGTAAAAATAAAGGTGAAAAAAAATTAACATTTATTTATCATTATCGAGGTAAAATGTGCAATTAATCGTGTGTTTAGGTCATATAGTGCAGCCCTAGTTTATAAACAAATGTTTTTCCAATAGGGAATGTCTATCTGTGTTCACTGCTCTCTGATGAGCTCATTGTCATCACTATGGTAACTGTGTGCTCCAGATCTCATCTTTCTAGAGAAAGCTCACAGCACTTTGGGCCCAGAGCATCAGATCCGCTAAGGCTTGTTTCCACAGAGCTCCACTGTAGCAGAAATAATATCCAAGTACGTCTGCATACATTGCTCAGATAGATAGATGATAGAAGTCTCTTACTATCTTCTCGTAGTACTCTCGTCGTCGCTCCCCTCTGCGCTTGTAATCTACCATCATGCCACGGAGCTTGCGCTCATGTTTGCGGGCCTCTTGCCACATGACGGCACCGCTGGGGGTGGGGGCGCGGCGGGGCACGGCTGCTGTAGTGGGGCAAAGAGGGTAAAAACATGGGAAAGGAGAAAGAGGGAGCACACAAGGACATGAGGAAATGTAGGACAACAATGGAAGTGGAAGAGGCGTGAAGTGAAAGAGACAGAAGTCAAATGTACAAAAGATGCTTTTTCTTAAAATAAATATTTTACTGGGACAAGCTGCACAGACAG
The DNA here is from genome assembly GCF_008315115.2 of Sander lucioperca. Lineage (NCBI taxonomy): Eukaryota > Metazoa > Chordata > Actinopteri > Perciformes > Percidae > Sander > Sander lucioperca. The sequence continues at coordinate 10,833,617 of NC_050177.1, forward strand.
AGCTCTTCTGAGAGATTACTTTACATATCTGTTTAACACATCACTTCTGATATAAATATTTGAAACATAATTCCCCTACTGTTTGCAGTAGTTATTTCTTACCAAAATAAACCACAATCGTTACATCTGAGAACACAACGCAGAGGCTCAAAACAAAAGTAAAAATTCTTTGATTCCAGCTTCTTAAATGTGTATATTTTCTAGTTTCTTCACTCCTCTATGACAGTAAACTGAACATCTTTGAGTTGTGGACAAAACCAAGACATTTGAGGATGTCATCTTGGGCTTTTGGAAAACACTGATAACATTTCTCACCATTTTCTGACATTTTATAGACCAAACAACTAATCGAGAAAATAATCATCAGATTAATCGACAATGAAAATAATCGTTAGTTGCAGCCCTGTGAAGTAGTTAGATTTATTTTACATTTTTGTCTGAAATACTCAAAAGTGAAAGTAGACAGATATGTCTAGGTAATATATTTATTTATATCAAATAACATTCATATACTTACTGGTATCAAATAACTTATATTCATATACTTACTGGTATGTGTTCCTTATCACTCAGTCCTAACTAAAGACTTATATTTATTTATAAGTACGCTAAATTGATCGTTTTAGTCAGTCATGTGTGTCTTTACCATTTTAACGTGGCCCTGACTGTAGCAAATCCTATTTCGTGTTGCAAAGGAAAGTGACATTTAAGCCAAAAAACTAAACAAACAAAATAAAAGCTGATACATGTTTGCACAATACTGCCAATTCTTTTCTATACTTCCAATTACCTTCTTAGACAGAGGGTTTATTGCAGCCACCATTTGTGACTGTATAGTATTAACTACAGCTACTGTATATTATCAAATGGCACAACCATGTTATTTTGAGCTTGGATGTTAAGTTAATTGCCTTACCATTAACATGCATTAGCTGTGTTTGTAGATTAACGTTACAGTAGCAGCTAAACCGCCTACACCCAAAGTGCTAACCTAGCTTATCTAATAATGTCGTTGTCATTAAAGTTATACCCCAGCACTGTTTATGTATTTTAAACTTAATTTAATCCTGACATTTTTGCATCCTTAATATCACTTTAAAGATGTGAAATGGCAATGTTTCAAAGTTATCGAAGAGTTTGTTAGCATACACATCGGCCTGATTGCTCATGCAGCCCGGGCCTAACGTTATTCTGCCTGCTGTTAGCCAGTTAGCATCACAGCTAGCCTAGCCTAGCTAGAACGCAAACACGTTAGGAACAACGCGTGTATTGTAACGTTACCGCCTCTTTAACCAACAAAACATGAAATACAGCTGCACAACACATTCAGCATTGTTTCAAAATCCACTGTGTACCTGTTTTACTGACCGCCAACACACACTGGGGTTGTTTTCGGTCAGCCGAAGGCGACGTTAGCGTAGTGTCACACTCACACACGCCTCCTCCGCCTGTTGTAAGTGGTCTATGCAGTACCGAGCTCAGCATAAGGGGGCGCTGTAGTTTTGTTATAGCTAGAATGCTACACAAAAGACAGCATGTGTGCCTTTATCATATTCAAATTAGCTCCACCTATACCTTAATACATTAATGAATACAATCCAATAATATAGCCTAATATGTATGATTCTGAAAAGATCCATTCTGACTGCACCTCAAAGAACCCGTCTGTAAAACTCCTGAAGTTTGCAGATGACACCACTGTCATTGGTTTGATCCAGGATGGTGATGAGTCTGCTTACAGTCAGGAGGTGGAACAGCTGGTCCAATGGTGCAGTCAGAACCACCTGGAGTTAAACCCCAAGAAGACTGTGGAGATGACAGTGGACTTTAGGAGAAGCCCCCCCAACACAGTGTCCACTGTAGATTCATTTAGGTTCCTGGGATCAAACATCTCACAGGACCTAAAATGGTCTCCCCACATTGACTCTGTCCAGAAAAAGGCCCAGTAGAGGTTATACTTCCTCCGACAGCTAAGCAAGTTTAATCTGCCTAAGGAGCTGCTGACCACTTTCTACTCAGCCATCATCCAGTCTGTCATCTGCACCTCCATCACTGTCTGGTTTGGGTCAGCCACCAAACGGGACTGGGCCAGACTGCAATGTACAATTAGGGCTGCAGAGAGGATCATTGGAGCTGACCTTCCCAGTTCCCTCCATCCAGGAACTGTACCGGTCCAGGGTCAGAAAAAGGGCAGCAAAAATCTCTGCAGACCCCTCACATCCTGGTCACAAACTGTTCAACCTCCTTCCCTCTGGTAGGCGATACAGGACACTGTTCACCAAAACCAGCCAACGCAAAGACAGTTTCTTTCCCCAAGCAGTCACTCTGTTGAATGCTCAGAAATAGCTCCCACCCTTACACTGAACAAAGTCAATAAACACTGTTCTGCTCATCTACCTCATGTATATTTCAATCTTACAATTACAATATTGTTATAAATATATGACCATTGCACCGAACTGCCTTGCACTATATTTATATTTATATTTATATTTATACTTAAATCTTAAATCTTGGACTATACTGATATTGCACCATTCCTTCCCTCTCAATTGCTACTGTATATTTTTTTTGTACATTTGTAAATTCTAGTGCAGTGTTATACCATATACTTAACAGTATTTTTTTAATATATATATATTTCTTACTATCATTTCAGTTTTTTATTCTTTATAGGTTGTGTGAGTGTTGTACTTGAAAGCAAAGATTAACCAGAGTCAAATTTCTTGTTTGTTTATGCAAACCTAGCCAATAAAGCTGATTCTGCATAATGAGTAGTTTTAATTTATATTTATTTATTTTATAATGTTTATTGATCCCCAGTGGGGAAATTACAATTTACACTCTGTTTGTGTTTTAGTGAAATCACTACACACAGGCCTGAAATACACACACATGCTCAGGACCTATTCATGCACAAATGGAGAGATGTCCGGTTCCCAACCCAACTCCCTACGGACTGAGCTACTGCCACCCCCTAATGTTGGTACTTTAAGTATATTTTGATGCTTATTTTACTAAAGTCAGAGTTTGATTGCAGGACTATTACTTAACAGAGTATAGCATACTATATGTACTTTTACTTCTAAAATATCTGAACACTTCTTCCACCACTAGTCAAAACAGGCTTATACTGTTGTCTTGATAAATAAGCAAACTGTAAAAAAATATGCTGATAAAGATGTGATACAACTGAAAGCTCAAGGAAAAGGAAGTGGATCATGACCTTTACGTTTTGCAGCATTTGGCCTCATTTGAGCCCTGATTCTAAATGGTGTTTAATGGGTTTCATCACAACGTTTGAACAGAAGCACCGTTTGATTTATTGGTTCCCTCTCAGATACCTGTTATCAAGTCACTTGCCAGTTGGTTTCTTACATTCTTAACATTTTTTTATTTAGTTTTTTGCTATGTTGTAAGAATTTGTACATCTAATAAGTGACCACGTACATATATTATATATGGATCTGGATAAATGGTATTTGTTGACAATATTAGAAAGTGAGAACATACACTGTATCAAAAAAATTCACTCAGTGGTTATACCTGCTGTCACCACAAGATGTCCCTGTAAAACAGGAGAGTTGCCTATAACTTTGAAGTCAATCTTAATTTTGAGATTATCCTGGTAAAATTAAGTAAATTGTGTTGAATAGAATTGAATAACTTCACCCTCAAATCTCTATTTTGTGAAGAAATACCTATTGTGTCAACCCAGAAGCGCTGTGAAGATAGGTCTGGCAATGTGAGACTAACTCAGAATTAACATAAATCCTGCTCCTACATAGGTGCATGTCATTCTAACAGTCTGTATCATATACAATAGACATTGACCCCCAATGAAAAGTCAATTGTTGCTTAAACCCCACATTACCCTATATAGGGTTGCAACTAATGATTATTTTCATTGTCGATTATTTTCTTGATTATTTTCTCGATTATCCATTAGTTGTTTGGTCTATAAAATGTCAGAAAATGGTGAAAAATGTCGATCAGTGTTTTGCAAAGCCCAATATGACATCATCAAATGTCTTTAGGACGATCAACACGTGGCACCCAGCTGAAAGAAAACTCTCTAATCTGCTGCTGGGGTCTGACAGGTGTAGAGAGGGTCCTATGCATGGAGTAGTGTGTGTGTGTGTGTGTGTGTGTGTGTGTGTAAACTCTTATTTCCTACATTTCCTCTTGACCAGGGTGGTGACAGGAAGCCTGTGTTCATTTCCAGCCTGCCGCTGTTTGCACAGGTCAAAGATCACATTTGTCACATCCATTTGCCCATTAACTGCTGCTGCTGCAACCGTGCAGCCACTTTACACTGCCCCGACACACAAAACCCTTCCTTTCACACACTTTCACATCTTACAGCAAATTCATCATTATCGTCATGACACACATGGATGAATTGGGTTGGAGTTGACATACAGTACAATACCTGACAAATGTTTTGTTTTATATGTTTGTTCTTTATGTTTAGATACAGTATATTTTAGCTGTTTTTGTTATACCTAAAGTGTTGCACTCATTGAAAATACCCTTATAATAGAAACTCAAAGTTAAAAATACCACACTGCTAAGGAGTTACAAGAATGTTTTCAATAAATTTTACTTTCTAACTTTCTAACAACAGACAAGTTTCTCAAAACCACACAGTCGTTCTCGACAAAGACTGGGGTCAACAGGTGGTTTTCCTTTCTTTTTTCCTGGCACTGTCCACATCATTGTTTGTGAATGTGTTTCAGAGAGATAGAGAAAAAAAGAGAGAGACATTGTGCATACAGTGATCCACTGACCTAGTCGTAGTGGCTGTGAGCTGTGCTCCATTATGAAATATCCTCCCTTGGGCCTCAATGATATGTTTCTTGTCATAGCATCCGAAAAATGTAAAAACACAAAGGGTAAGAAGACCTTTTTGATCTCTTTCAAATATCGTAATTAGTCCTTACTCATTACATTACTCAAGTCATTACTTTTGAAATCATTTTTAATGTTATGGTTTCCCTTTTGACATGGTGCTGATTTTCTGTATCTTTAAGTCTGTATACTGTACTGCTGCACCTTTTTCTGATTATGTGAACCCAACACTATTTACATTTGTAACTTTTTAAACCTTGATTAAGTTGCTATAAAGTAAAAAAAAAAAAAAAAAAAAACACACTGTATTTGTTTGTTCCAACACTTCACTGTTGCTGTATGATACTTACAGTAAAATAAATATTCAAAACCCCAAACTGTGTTTTTTTTTTATGGCTGCATAATTTCATACAGTAAAATGGAAATATTCTCATCCCTTCTGCACCATTTACACAATTTTATAAACCTCAGCCTGGCAGATTTGGCATATACTATATGCCCCTGTGGAAGCATACATTTGTAAAGATGGACCCACCAAAGGGGATGGACTGTGACAAATGAGCCGGCATACTGTTTGCCTTTGTAACTCACTTGAATTGCAAACTAATATGCAGGAAATAAGAACTTCAAAATACTACAGTATGTATTCTTTGGTGCTCCCTCATGGAATATTTTTCCATGGGCGTCTGACAATGATTTTAACAAGCAGCACTTGCAATGCACATATAAACAAGGTGATGAGCACTTTACTCCTTCTTGCAAAGACAATAATGAATAATCTCTGTATGGCAACACTGACACCTCCCTCTAGCATCGACTGTAACGCTGGTGTTTAATGATTTTAGACAATAAATATGAAAACATGAAATAGAGTTGGTAAATGCACTTTTATTACAATCCACATGTGCTGGTTGCTCCAAATGGAAAGTGAAATGGGACAAACAGAGCAAAGTAATACAGTGATACTTTCAGACCAAACCACAGTACAAAAAGGGCATCAATATGTACAATATATTCATGTACAAAAAAAGCTATTTTACACACAGGTATGAAAAAAATCATACATCTTTGACAAGCTGTAGTATTACAGAGACAATACAGGCAACAGTGTATAGTTTTAAAACAGTTTTCAAAAGGCTTAAAAGCCTTTGGAGCAGGAGTATGCAACCTCTTTGACAAGTATATGCACTTTGTTTTCTTTTCTTAAAGTAAACTGTCTTTCCTCCCCCCCCCCCACATACACTCATAATATACATTCTCTCTTCCACTCTCACACACACACACTTAACACACAACCAGACACAGATACACACACTGAATTAAATAAGTATCCATTCAATGATTGCTCTGTCTGTCAGAGTTCAGTCCGAACACCTATCAGATGGCATCATGGACCAGGAGACACGTTGAGAGTCTCCTAGACGATGATCCTCTAGTTACTCTTGACGGTATCTTAGGCACTCCAAGGCTTTAAGTCTCCAAAATCAATTTAAGAGTCTGATGAGTCTTTCAGTCAAACATGCTGCTGCTTCTCATAGTTAATTAGGTAAAAGACGGCAACACAGTAAGACATTTGACCCTTCTACTTAGCAGCCTTCAATGATCTATCTGAGCACATAAAGGTCTTAGGGTCACCCCATTTTCATACCTGCGACAGTGACACAGTGCAAGTAACTGGAAACAGGTCCCTGTGAGCGAGAGAGTGCGAAGAATGCAAAATGAAATACAATAAAAAAGCTCCTCAGAGGCACAAAAGTTAAGGGTCAGGCCTCCAGCTCCTGGTTGTCTGTGTAGTGAAAGCGGTTCAACTTCTCCCTCTCGCGGTTTGAAATGTCCAGTTTGGGGCCGTGGGCTGGCTTTAGTGCTGGAGACGGGTGTGAAGGTGCAGGGGAGGGCGGCAGGGTCAGTTCAATCTCCTCGTAGCAACGTGAGACTGGAGCAGGAGGGGCTGGAGGGTGTGCGAGCGGGGTGGCGGGGGGCAGGAGGGGCACAGGACGGTCCACGTTTCTGATGAGGTTTACAAACTCCCTCTGGTTGTTGATGCCTTCTTCCTGTGGGATGGCCTGCTGCTTTTTCCGCTTTCGATGGAGGTGGGAGAGGATGAAGGCACAGGCAGCACAGCCACAGACCATCACCAAAGCTAAGACGCTCACCAGGATGATGTAGAAGCTGACACCCCCGTTAGTCGTGTCAGACATGGCATCTACAGACATGGAAGCAGAGACAGAGAGGTTAGTCTAGACTTCATAGAGATTTTGTACTTTTTAATACACACAACATTTTTCTTACCTGGACAGTGTTGACCAATGCAGGGATTTTTTATGCTAATGCACTTGTTACCATAGTAACCCTCGGGGCATGCACACATGTATCTGCCTTCCATGCTGCGACAGGGTACCCCCTGCTGGCAGGGGTTAGGATTGCACAGATCCAACGCAATCTGAAATCATAGGAATAAAATAACAAAACAGTTACAGTTACATCCATTTTGACAGATCTGTGATCAAGCAATCTACTAAAATTAATCTACTTCCATTATCTGGAGCATTATCTGTAGGTAGGCCTACTATTTTTATTGTACTTCTTTTTGATTTGTTAATTAGTTTTTCTGCATATTACTTTACTGCTATCCAAGCAGGACATTATTCCAGCTATCTGAGGCTAATGTTGTTACTACATTCCAAGTTGTTTACTGTTGGGTATAAACTGTTAAGCATTTAGTTAACTCTTTTACTTTTTTTAGGACTCAATGTTGATCCTGAAATGATGATGCTTTATTTCTTCCTGGCATGAAGCACAATGTATCTAATCTGACAGATAGTGGAATTGGCTGTCCAACACTGTTTTCACTGTTTCACAATTGCTTCCAGTAAAATCGTCAATGGCCAACTGCTGTCTTCAACCTTTATTGGAAGTATATATATATATATATATATATATATATATATATATATATATATATATATATATATATATAAGACTTACTGGCATACTTTCTTGTTATCAGTAGACCGTAAAATATAGAGGTCCCTTCCTTTGGAACAGTTTAAAATCAAATATTCAGTAATGTAAACTACTTTATGTGTTTTCAAGGTTTAATTAAGAACATCTAAATAACATAATATATATTTTTGAATTTATTATTGATATTTTTATTTGTGTTTGACTGTTCAACATTTCTTTTTGTAATTACACAATGTTTTCCAGATTGAAGAGGACTTGGATAACTTCCTCCACTGCCCATATCCATTGAGTTTAATCACTGTATGCCTTTTACTGTCATGTTTTCATTCTGCAGACTAAGCTAGCCTTAAATTAACATATATGAAGTTTGTCCAACCTCACAGAAGACTCCTGAATATCCTGTGGGACAGTTGCAGGTGACGGTCCTTCCTTCCTTCTCCACACACTGTCCTCCATGCAGACAGGGGGCGCTGTCACAGGGACTTGGACCATTTTGGCAATATTTCCCAGAGAAACCAGGTGGACACAAGCATTTGGACCCTGACAACTGGTCCTATGTGGGACAGCATAGAGTGTGTTATTTGTATGTATGTAAAACAGAGAGCGCAACGATTAAATAAAGTGGAGGGAAAGGACAATAAAGAGAGAATATGGTTAAAACTTTATTTCCCAAGTTGAGTGAGAATTTTAAGTAACAGATAATGGAGTGACAGGAAGAAAGGCGATAATGTCACTACAATAAATATGGAAGACAATGAAGCAGGTCAGTGCTGTGACTGATATGCAGAGATGAAAGGCAAATTAGACAGAGAGAAAAAGGCAGCAGAGCCAGAACTCTCACCTCACAACGACCGCCGTTCAAACACAAACCCTGACAGCTGCTGTTCCCTAGAAATCAGAGTAACCAGAAACACTATATTAACTATTGCACATAAATAGGATATGTCTGTGTATATTGTAAACAACAATATACAAAGTAAAAAGAGAACAGACTGGGATTACAGATGTTGCATTACTGTGCAACCAGGATGTCAGATTGCACCTTTATACAGTGATGTGTGGGCGAGGTACAGGAGATAATAGTCAAAAACAAAACTTCGTACACAATTTTTGGTTAGTGTTATATTTTTAGTGTATTGCAGTGATACCCTGTGACATATGATGGATAGAACTGGACTGGGAGTAAACTTATGTCCAGCCGACAGGGAATCTGAGCTGCAGGGGAACTGCTGTTTAAACACAATCCACTGAGGCTCTTCATCTTTCACTACCTGCCACAGGACAATCATTTCTTCCCTCTTTTATGTCTTTCCTTTTCATACTCACTGATGTCACAGTTAGGCCCTGTCCATCCAGGAAGGCAGTCACACAAGTATCCACCGATCAGGTTGCGACAAGAGCGGGCGTGGACGCATATACTCATTTCACACTCATTGGTGTCTACAGGGAGAAAGAAAAAGTTTCTATAAATACTGATCTGATGAACAACATTTCATCTCTACTTGAGACTTCACATGTAATATATCTGATAGATCTAAACCAGTGATACACTGAGCACTTGCTACATCAGTTCCTCTTTAGTTCTACATGGACACGCTACCTTTCAACCGCAGACAACAGTTGCAGTATTTCTTTTTTTTGTGTGCAGTTTGTTACCCAACATCTGTAGAAATGTATGGATGTGTGTGTGCCTCCTGATGATTACCATACCAACATACTTTCCATCAGTATTCTGCTTATATGTATTTTGATACTTTAAATCATAATTTGAATCATTTGTCACAGAATTTTATTATTGATGGAACCATGTTATGGCAGTCTAATCTTGTTAAACCTCTCACTGAAATGAGATAAAACATCCCATAAAACTAATTCTCATGTCTCCTACTGGGCCCCGGCAATCTTCAGCCACCTGTTAAATTCAATTTTGAAGTAGATGCTTGAATTGAACTGTGAAGTGGGGAATTGCTGGATGCACACCAACACTTGGAGACAGTGTTTGCCTTTATCAAATATTATGTTTACAAATGCACAGTACATCCAAAGTAATGCCTTGCAGCATCTTCTTACATCTTTTCCTGTTTATGCAAAGACCCCCTCTGCTGTTCCACTGCTTCTGTTAAGTGTATGTGTGCCTGTTCCCACCCTCTGTTGTGGAAACCCTGAGGGCTTGGCTCTTAAAGCAGGAGGAGGATTAGAAAGAAACGCTGAATGAATGAAAAGGAAGTAGTCAGTCAGTTATAGGTAATCTAAACCAATTACAATCAGTGAGAGGCCTATTAGGATTTAGCACTGGAGTGTGTGTGTGCGTGTGTGTGTGTGCGTGCGTGTTTGTGTGTGTGTGTGTGTGTGTGTGTGTGTGTGTGTGTGTGTGTGTGTGTGTGTGTGTGTGTGTGTGTGTGAAAAGGAAAAGCCTGCAGATTCTGCCTGCTACAGGATAAAAATGTGGGGACAGAAGTCAGGTAATAAAAGAGTGAAAGAACTAATAGAAAGTATAGTTGCCTTTCCCCATTTGAGGCACTACCAATGCTCTGCCTCTCAGTTCAGGCTATAAAGAGTTTTATCACTTGTGTTTGAACATTGTGTGTGTGTGTGTGTGTGTGTGTGTGTGTGTGTGTGTGTGTGTGTGTGTGTGTGTGTGTGTGTGTGTGTATGTGTGTGTGTGTGTGTGTGTGTGTGTGTGTGTGTGTGTGTGGTACTGTGATCTACTGACCTGTGATGTGGAACTATGGGGGATTATCAAGTGTCATAGTGACATATCACTTTAACACAGAGGAGTAGGAGAGGCTGTCATCCTGAAATATGTCTCACTATTTACTTCATAACCCCAAGCCACTGTATGTGTGTATATAATATGTCTTCTGTGTGTGTGTTCGTGTGTGTGTGTGTGTGTGTGTGTGTGTGTGTGTGAGACCTGATCTTATACAATATTCCCTCCGCTGTACTATCTAACACAACAACCCTCTGGGAGTATACTTGTCAATATGAGTGAATGTGGCCCAAAGAGACGTGACAGTGCATTTAGAGAATACTGATTCACAGTCAGGATGGGTTGATAGGAGAATTAAATTGCCGTCGGCTTTTTTCTCCCTTTTTAATTTGTGCTTTAAATGCATATTTCACTTCAAATAGTCACATATTGGTCATTGAAACACAGCTTTTGAAACTAGCTGTGAATTACAGCTCTGATAGATTTTGTTTGTTCATGGATCAGTGTTAAAACTTCTATGAATAGATTCCTTTGAGGATAGTAAATATCAGATTTTCTCATTAATAGAACCCTGTATGTCACTGTAGTGACATACTTTAATGATGAAAAATGATCTCTGTTACAAAAAACCCAATATGCTAAACTTTTAAAGCATTACACTCCCTTTTACACCAATTTAAGTGTCTTTTCATCTGTCAAGCTTAGATTAAAATGTAATATTGTATTGATTAGTTGTGCAATACAAAGTCCTGGCATTAAATTGTCTTGGTCCTCTATCTTCAAAAACAATAATTGTGTCTCTGTTTTGCTTTTTGGATAATTGCTTCTATTACATTACTTTTGCTTATATGATTGAAATCAATTTCACAATATTAATTAGGATATATTTACAAATATCAACATATGTATGGTATATCGCAATATGGAAAATATATGCAAATGGAATACAAAATACAAGTAATTAAACTGATGTTCAAACCAATTTTGCATTTGGCTACATGAAACAAAACCTTCAATAACTAGTTAAGATTTCCAGTTGAACGCTCCAGAACAGCTGCTGAATGGACCACGTGGGGAGATTGTTTTGTCAATGTGCTATTTCCAAGGTCAAGAATGAACTTTCAATCTCAACTTTGAAGCAGAGATGGACCAGAAGTTCTTAAAGTGCTCAGAAAAATCTACTGAACATCTACATCCAGATCTAATTTTGTTCATAAACTGTCATTAATTCCATTCATCGTCATTCATTTGGATAAAAGAAATTTGTAGAATGATAACGAGATAAGATGTTATCTCTGTGATTTTGCTTAAATTCATCAACTGATAATACAGAAGTATTGCCTAGCCTTACTTTTACTTATATTTATTCAGCAGCAAAGCCATATTCCCATTGTGTTTTGATATACATTTATATGTATATTTAAAACATATAGAACAATTGGCATAACAGACTGCATTATTCAGAGGCATTTGCCCTCTCTATATAATAAATGTAAAATGTGTTATGGCTGTTATTTGTGATCCACTGACCCAGCTGGCACGTCCTGCCAGTCCATCCAGGCGGGCAGAGGCATCGGTATCCTCCAGGAGTCTCCTGACATGTTGCTCCACGTCCACAAGGGCTCCGATCACACTGCCTCACAGCTGGAAAGGGAAAATATTGCACATGAACTACTGGTCGGTGTAATGGGAATATGTGTGTGAATATCAAAGAGACATTTTGTGTGTGTCTGAGTCTGTGCGATGCCACCATGTGGACATGTGTGATCTGAAGTGTAGCATGGTATGCGGATGCTTTGGTGGCCCATGTTTTCATTCTCTTTTCTGCTGCTCTGGTTTCTGTGCAAACAGTGATAAATGCAATCATCTGCTACACGTACATGGCTGTCACCTCAAACCTTTCCCAGAGAGAAGGGAGGAACGAGGGAATTCAAATAAAAGAAAGAAGAAAAAGGGGGGAAAATGGAGCCTCTCTGCCTGGTTCCCCTCATTTGAAAAAAAGTAATTAAAAACAGATAAAGACACAGAGGGAATGTGAGGAAAAAGAGCACAAACAGACGGAGAGAAGCTCTCATTTTAGGGGTTAACCATGCATGACTTTCTATTAAACATGGCATATTTATGCAGTAGTGCCATCATAACTATTCCCATGCATGACTCTGTGGTATACATTTTCGGTCAAGAGCTCTCTGTCTCTCTCATAACCTTTTTTCATTTACCTAACCCTGTAGAACAACCAGTTTCCATCCTCTTGACCCTGACTCCAACCCTGAGCAATAATAACCCAGTCAAGCTAGCGGCACTTCTCCCAAAACTAGACGAAGAATTCATAACAAACAAAGAAGCCTTTAATTAATATCGGTTATACATATAAATCTAAGTCTGAACGCAGAGCTGTGTTGTGGTTATGGTTGTCATTCCCTGCAAGCCTGACAATCCTCTCACTGTGTATTCCCCAGAGAGACCCCCACAACACATACAGAGACAACAACAAATAACAAGAGCAAAAATAAACTATTCTATTATTTCTCTGTTTGTCCCTCTCCTCTCTTACTCTCTCTCCCTGTGTAAAAAAAAGTGTGTACAAGCCAGCGACCGACGTGTAGCGCTGTTTATCCTGATGGAGGTGAAAGCAGAAGATGTGGAACGCTGCTTGTTTACACACGCAGCTCTGACAGACCGCAACCTGCATGATCCAATCTCTCACACACACACACACACACACACACACACACACACACACACACACACACACACACACACACACACACACACACACACACACACAAAATCCTGCTGTATACATAAGTCTTACAACCACACAGACATCATGATCGAGCCCAAGACAGACTGTTGTGACAGCTCAGTTGTTACTTTGCGGAAAAAACATGTTTGACCTTTATTCACCTTTGACAAAATGGAGGTGGGATATCTTTCAAGGTATGAGGGCTGCTGTAAAATTTAATATAGTGTGTACCGAGGATCAAAACCTAGACAGATCAAACTATGTTAAATTGAGGGACTCAATGCTTTCTTTAAAAATATTCCTCTGATTGCATGTGCTCACAAATGTGTCTGTGGAAGCTGATTTCTGGAGGCTACTTAGTGTCATCTTAAAGGGGCACTCCACTGTTTAATGTCTTCTGCTTCCTAAAGATTGAGAAAATAACCCTGACAATGTCATTAGAGATAGCTCGGATTATAGGATTAGAATCATGGGAAATGATCCAACGTTTCTGAGCTCTTACTTGCGAATAAAAGTCATGGCTTCTTTAATGTTGATCATCTCTTGCAGGTTTCACAATGCTGCGCGGCAACCGCCCTGACAACCGCCCTGACAACCTACCTGCGAGAGCGTTTCCCAAAAAAGCAAAGCATTTTTGGTAGGGATGTCCCAATCAGGTTTTTTTCTCGAGTCTGAGTCCGAGTCATTTGATTTTGAGTATCTACCGATACCGAGTCCCGATCCGATACTTCTATAATAATTCAACTTTATAATACCTCCAGACCGCAGACATACTCGCGCTTTCCGCTTCAAGCTGCTTCCGTGTTCTACTTTGCCGGCATTTAACCAATAGCGTCTCTGCAACAAAGTGATGTCATGCCGCACGCGTTGCTGTTTCTGTGTGGAGTCAAAAGGGTCTAACTCTGTGCCGCTGCATAACTATAGATGTGTTAAAAAATAATGAGAATATATATACATATATATCCGAGTCCTGATCGGGAGGTAACGTCCGATTTCGATCGAGTCTGAAACCACGTGATCGGGCCCGATTTCCGATCACGTGATTGGATCTGGACATCCCTAATTTTTGGTGTTACTGCTGCCCGGCGGTTACCGTCAGGAGTTCAGCATAGTGAACTCTGGGCGACAACCACTTCATATCCCTACTGCAATAATCAAAACCGCTTTGCCTCTGCTGCCTTGTAAATACACACTGATCTGAAGATAAACACGGAGGAATGTGTTTCAATTAGTTTGATGTGATGCAGAATAAAATCTTAATTGCCATCTGAAAATCCAAGTGCAAGTTCCCACATATGGTATATTGGTTAAAATTGTCTTTCTTGGACCGGATTTAAAGCCATCATGCCATTGTTGTGGCTGAGAATTGCTTTGTCTTATATGAGTAGCTGGTGTTAGTCTAGCATTGCATATTTTTAGGAGAAAAATCAGACTACTGTACAGCAAACTACTGTCACCACAACTGATGAGGACAAATGCCAATAACAACATGTCATTCCTCTTCTAAACACAAGTGTGTATTGTTTTAATGTTTAGAAGTGGTCTCAGTTTCCTCACAGAGCAAACACAATCTGATAACATTACATTCATTTGGCAGATGCTTTGCTCCCAAAACAACTTTTTATTTTTTCCCCATAAACACACATCACGAGGGAACCGGATGTCGCTGCACAAATTCTCAGATGTGGGATTAAAGTCTGTGCTGATAGTATTTTAGTATTCTGGTCTGCATGTGTGTCTGATGGTTTGAGCCTATATAGGGAATGCAATTGATACACTATAGTCTTGCAAAATTTATACTTGTGTTCCTTTCTTGTAGCCAGTAGCTTACCTGCACAGCAATTATTAGCATCTTCTTTGTGTTTCAGATCTAAGTAGTACTTTCTCCACATTACATCAGGAGCAATTTGGGATTCAGTGTTTTCCTTGTTTTTTTCACACCTGTCTGATCAGGTGCTTGTGACACACTCTGCTGACATTCGTGAACACTAATCCACCTCACCTGGATCAAAGTCTGGATGTATTTTGATGCAGGACACTATGTCTGAACGAGACCTGCGAGAATAAACCACTAGACAATGAAGCCTTGATTCACTGCCATTAAAAGAAACACGCTTAACTCATTTTTATCTAAAGATAAGTAATAAAGTTGATCAAAGATGCTCCACCTCACCTTTTCTTGGCAATGCAAATGTATGCGCGCGCACACACGCACACACACACACACACACACACACACACACACACACACACACACACAAAGCCAGACACAGGGCGAGAAAGACCACTGATTGCTGTTTGTGTTCAGGCTAATTTAGCTTCCTCTGTTGGATTGATTAGAGCCACTCACTGGCTTTGATCCAAATTAAACGCCAAATCACAGACAATCTCACACTGCCTAGCCCCTCAGCTCAGAGTTGTGTGCGTGAGGAGTGTATGTGTGTGTGGCATTGGCAATCACCATCAGTGCACATGTGTCCGGTCCAGCCGTCGGTACAGGTGCAGCTGAAACCCGTCGGGTCTTCCAAACAGGTGGCTCCGTTCAGACACGGGGACGACAAACATGCATGCTCCACTGATCAGAGGAGAAAAAGACGGACAGATGACAATGACAAAAGAGGATATAATTCAAAGGCCCTGCACACCCACATAGGTACTGACAGTTGATATTGTAGTGCCAGTTTACAATGTAAAATTAAAGGTGGTGCAGGTTGCTTATTCTCAAAATGAAGCCGAATTCCTACAATCACCTTAAGAGGATTTTTCTACATGTTGGCATGAAGTGACATTTTTGTTATAGCAAATATGTGTATGGTATGAAATCAGCTAAAGAATGAATCTGAATGTGTTCTTTATCTATATTATTTTTACATTAGGTGTTTTCATTGTTGTATATATTGATGTATATGTTATTTTGACCTTAACTTTTGCTCCCTGTGCCATATATTGTTATCTCTTTTCTTACTGAGCATCTCTTTCATTTGTGTAGACAAACAAACTGGATTTCATTTAACATGTGTTATCTGCTGTATCCACATACATTATTTGAATCATCTTTGTTTTTTCATTGGTTCATTGGGTGTACAGTATGGTGAAGCCACACTCACCGATGTCACAGTTGCGTCCTCTGAAACCTTCCTGGCATTCACAGTGGTACTCGTTTGGCTCTGTGTTTGTGCAGGTCCCACCGTTCTTACAAGGCTGGTGGGTGCCACAGTAGTTCAGATCTGAAACCGTAAAAAAGTATGATTAATACTATATTTCATTATATAACTATATAACATTATATTTCAGTTAACAGCACAAAACGGCAGGGAAATAAAGTATAAAGGGATCAAAAGGAACGACAATGCAGATGGTTCCACTTCTGTTTGACTTTGTCTCAAGTGAAGAGTGCCACACACACACACACACACACACACACACACACACACACACAGAGAAGACATATTATATACACACATACAGAGGCTGAAGCGTGCATCCAGGTCGTTTCAGTGTGCTGACTGTGCAGGCCTGTAGCGGCCGGGCCTGTTGTCTCCAGTGTTGAAGCTGATTAGAGCTTTCTCTAATGATCTCCCACAGTCTCTTTGTCTCACCACAGCTCTTTACAGAGCCTTTTTGAATACACAAACAGGTTAGGACCCCACCTAGCTAAGAGCCCAGCCCCGCTCACATTCACCTTACCCAAGGCTATCGCATTTCCTCTGCACAATACACCATCCCGTGGGCTCCCGGTTCCCAGCTCCCACAGTGGGACAGAGGTGGGAGGAGGGCTGTTATATTCTGGGATAATGTTGGAGGAACTTTGCTACATTGTGGTGGGAAAAGTTAAAGCATGGAGGGTGAAGCCTTGAAGGAGCTTTGTCTTATCTCATACAGAGGATCAGTACGCCATGAATGGGAAGGTGTGTGAAGAACCACGCCTGACAAACAATTATACTGCACACTCAATAGTTCTTTCTCTGTCTCTTTCAAACACAGACAGGCCGAGTTCTTGGCCAACATACAATAAAGGGCAAAGCTCTTTCATCTTTACAAGGATGATACCGTTCTCTACTTTACATTGAGTTTAGCGGTGGAGAACATTGTTTCCATTACATGCCAACAGTAAATTCAAATTTAGAGGAAATTATATATTCTGTTATAAAACACAAAATAGATACTGGGTAGTATGTGGTATTTTTGTTGTATGTTGTATGTTTTGGGATGTTAAATCAATCAGAAGAAGGAAAACAGATCAACACACGGAACTTAAATCCCCATTTTAGTACATCTGGGCCTTCTTTCATTCTTACTTAAAAACATTCAACTTTTAATGGGTCCCATAACTGACCTTTGTCACACAGTAGTCCTCCCCAGTTAACGTCGCATACACACTGCCAGGGCTCTGTGCAGCTTCCGTACACACAGCCTGGGAACGTCACACACTGGTCACACAGAGGGCCCTTCCAGCCATAATGACACCTGAAGACGTAAAGCAAAGAAATGTGTATCACGTTCATGGTATTGATAGGATCTGTTCTGAACCAGTTCCTTTAAGTCACATACTGACACATGGAATTCAAACTCCAGGCATCCAATCCAAGCTTAGGTTAAAAAATAGCATATGAATATATGTAATATATATATATGAACATGTGAATATTGCATTTTAGCTATGCCATAAATAATGGGTATCATCTGTGAATGACTGGATGAAGAGAGAAAAGGTTCGGGAAACAGCAGGCTTCGTATCACTGTCTATAGTTTAGTATATGACACTACACTGTAGTGAACGGCTACATTCTGGTGTCATCTAGTGACTGTATCTGTCTCACATTGCATCCTATATAACGTAACTTTGTACATTTTGGCACTAATTTTGGAATCATCTAATTTGGCCATCGTATCTGCTACCTAAGTGTCATCTGTGGAAATTATTTAATTCATAATTATCAAGTTTTCTTTATTGCATTCTTCGGACTTACTTGCATTCTGCAGGCGCAGTACAGGAGCCGTGGACCTGATGACACCCCTGCCTGCACACCGCTGTGAACAAAGCAAGAACACACACACACACACACACACACACACACACACACACACACACACACACAGTTGAGTTACATGTCATTAAAACCTGCAATCTACACTGAATACATCTGGATCACTGCTAATGCTAACACAAAATAACCCCAGATATCACCAGATATGCAAAACACACACTTTATTGTGCATCATGAGATAGGTGTTGTAAGGTAGATGATGCATGGAGGTACTGTCACCTCAAGAAAATCTCAGTATTACCTCAATATTTGATTGTGAGACTATTTACGTCAACAGTTCAGCTACTTAAGGTTTCCAGCTGAAGAGACTGAAAACTCCCTGAACTTGGTCATGGTCAGTAACCTGCAGGGGGTAACAGATTTTTATTTTTTTTATTTTTTAGACTTCCTGCTTCTCTGCAGTCCAATCAGCGACCTGCTGAGGAGGAAGTCATATTTAGTGAGACATGGGCGGGATGGGCAAGGCTGCAGGATGTCCGTAAACTAGCCGTTTGTCCTTCAGGGTTTCCATGGTTTCAACTCTGGTTTCCTCCATTCACTTTTACATTCGCAAAATGATGGCAGTGCTCCTCTGAGGTCACACAGCATGGGCATCCAGCTGATGAGTCACAGACAGACAGAGAATAATCCCCCCCAACACACACACTCACACACGCACACACTGTCCACTAAATCCTCTAGGCCTACTCTGCATTTTTGGGTCCGAGCCTTGTTTTACCTGACAGATTTTAGAGTTCGTGCATGTGTTTGTCTGAATTCAAAACAACACATCTACCATTTAAAGCTGATGACACTGGGTTGTGGCTCAAGTTTATTTTAACAGCCTTTAATCACAATAACAATTTTACAAGGCTTCAGAGGCCAACATCAGAAAGGAAAGGACAATATGATGGAAAACCCTTTTAGGAAACCTTGGAAAGGATCACTACAGAGGAAACCCCCTGCAGGGATAGAGGGAAAAGAAATGGAAAGCAAAAACATTTTCTATTTTTTTCTCACCAGTGGCCTCAAGTCACCAGGAAAATAGTAGCTGAATATTTTCTAGCAACAAACGTGTGTGTGTGTGTGTGTGTGTGTGTGTCCATAAATTAACACTTTTAAATCCCTTCAATTTTTAATACAACTATATGATGGCTTTATGGTTGTCGTTACACTAATTTACCTTTGTTTCCCTTTGGTATGTTTTACAAATTTTAATTTGTTCCTACCATTCCAAGCGGATATTGGTTCCCATTCATTTCCATATAGTATGAAAGTCAATTAGCTTACTATTTGCTTTTATACTTATTTTTGTCAGATAACTCATTAACCCATTGCACAACCTCGCAACAATAAATGTGATGCAGACTTGGTGTTAAAGGTGCACTATGAATTCCTGCATGGTTTCAGCGCGATTTCATTTTTGTCTCAAATCGTAGGCATCTCTCCTTGAGCTGCCTGCCCCCTGAATACACTGTGAAAAAGCCTGGTCTCGGGAGACAAAACAGGGGTCGTAAACGTCAAACAAACACTAGGGGCACAGGCTGTGCACCAAAATACAACAAACACGTTCCAGCCAATCACCGACAAGATGGTTGGAGGAGGGGGTGGGGGTTAGTGACAGTTAGTCAGTTAAGCCGCTTTCCGACCAAGTAGTTACAGGAACGTAGTTATAGGAAAAGTCCACTTCTAAACAGATCTACTAACTACTCTCCCCCAAAACCGTTTTTTCCATTTGCATTCGCACTGGCCAAGTGGCCATAGGGACTATAGGAGGGGTAAGGGAGTGATGTAAGCACAGCAACGGTCTTTATAGCGTTAAAATCAGAAAACAAATACACCAAAAAAAGTATGAACTAAATACTAAATCTAATGTATATAGCATATTTGTCATAATTTAAACAAGTCTCCCGAAGAGAAACAGGTATCTCTCTCTCCCCCGCCTCTGCCTGCTGCGCTGTAGACGTGTGTGTGTGTGACTGTGTGTGTGTGTGTGTGTGTGTGTGTGTGTGTGTGACGGCCGGCCAGCGAGGTGGAGTTTAACTCCGAAAACACAGTTAACCACAGGTTCCCGTTAATCTTATGATGGACATGTGTTGTGATATTTAAACAAACGAACCGTCAACGGCAAAATAAAAGCCTCTTATTTAGGAGACCGGTCTGAGAGACCTCCAGCTTACAGCGGGGTCTCTGAGCATGACTGGCTGAGCGACGAGCTAGCGGCCCCGGCATGCGCCTGCTGGCTGTCGCCTCACTTCATGGAGCTTCTCAACTCCGAAAACTTTGAATGTCAATTCGGCATCAATTTTCGCAACACTGCCTATATTCAAAATCTAAACAGTTCATTTCTTGACTAAAATGTTGTCAGAAATGAATTTAGTGATGAATAAGATGGCGAAAATTGTTAAAAGTGTCCCGTTGTTGGTCTGTCTGTACCGGAAACCCGACCCTCGTTGACCTAGGTTCATATGCTGAAAAGGGAACAGCGAAAAGACCCTGCCCTGAAGTAGGAGCTGAAAGAGTTACAGGAACTGCGGCCAGAGGGACTTAAAAATCACCAAATTGGTCCAGTCGGAACACGAGAAAAAAAGGGTTCTAGGAATTTTATGTTCTAGGAACTGCAAAAATCCCTCCGGTCAGAAAGCGGCTTTAGTCATGACAGTTACAGAAACATGGGGGGAGGGGCGAGCTTGCTCTGTTTTGTTTGAAATTTACTTGGAACGTCAACAGAAGTGACCATGCAGGAACTCATCATAGTGCACCTTTAAAGGAACCGTTCGACATTTTGGGACGTGTGTTTTTGTCGAGAGTTAGATGAGAAAACTTACTCCACTTTCATTAATAGGAAGCCAAGCCAGCGGCAGGTTAGCTTATTTTAGCACAAAGACTGGAAACGGGGAAAAAGCTAGCCTGGTTCTGTCCAAAGGTAACAGAATCCACCTACCAACACCTAAAGCTCTCAATTAACATGTCTCGTTTCTTTTATTTGGACATAAACTGACATGTAAAAACAACTTGTTGTAGTTGTATGGGGGTTATACAGGTGGACATACAGTATGTTGTCATGCCCTAACACACCACAGATTTAAGTTTCCCCTCTCACCTTCTTTGCACTCTGGCCCCGTCCAGCCCTCCATGCAGACCTTGGAGCCGCTGGGGTCACAGTTGAAGTGACCGAAGAAGTCATCGCGGGCCCTGCAGAACTTGTTGCAGAAAGGTCCGTAGTAGTTTGAATCACAGCGGAAGCGAAGCCGGTAATGAAGGCTGAGAGACCGTCCGTGGTGTCGGTACGTCTGCCACTGTTCACCAGGGTTCAACATGGAAGAGAGGAGGACTCGCTCAATCAACTGACCTAAGGGAGGAAGGAAGGACAGACTTTTCAGAATTTTAAGATTTAGATCAAAACATTATCCCCCATTATTTGATATTTTGAGAAAAAACATTACTTAAACCTGCAGCAGGCACATGTTATACATTCAGCAGTTATGGAGCAACGTTGGCATTCATTTAGAGTTTCTGGCCACCTGGCATATGTAAGCCCAGTATTCACTCTCCTCTGTTTTGGACAGCAACTCCTGAGGAGAATATCTGGCTCTTTAGCTGCAAAATGCTCCATTGTGCTCACCAGTTAGTGGCTAACTCTGTCTGCCTGCTGTTTGGTGCTAAGCAGGAAAGTTTACAGTGAGTATTTAGAGCTTTTTTGCTAAAAACAGCTCCATTCTGCTGCTGGAAACAACACTGATGAGAGCATTGAGGCTTAACCAAAAACACCTAAGTTTTATGCCAGAACATTGAATTGAAAGTAAAAACCTATGCAGAGCTGACAGAAACTACTGAGTCGGGTGGTAATTCTTTGTGAGTTTGTCACCCGTTTCACATTACATATAGCCACTGTAGCCATTGTGACTATAATCCATATTTCCTTGTCTTGAGGATTTGGGGAGCAAACTAAAGAAACAAATCCAGTATGAATACTGATGGAGACAAGGGGCCGACTATAGGACCAGAGTAAAGGGGTCGGGGGTCTGCAGAGAAAGAGAGAGGGCAGCCTGAACACTAGAGAGGACCAAATGAGGCCCGGCTGGGGCAGCGCCTGCTGCTCATGACCCCTGGAGGGGATTTCCCAGAGGCGCTGTCATCCCCAATTCCGTTATAATCTCCTCTGATAGGGTATTAACGCACACAAAGCACAGAGAATATGTGTGTGTGTGGGTATATATGTGTGTCTCAATGTATGTATGTGTGTATTTAAGAGATGGCGGTGAGGATAAAGGGAAAGATTGCGAGATAGTAATGCAGAAAAGGAAGCCTTGTTGGAAGTAAGTCAGTGATGGACAGAGGGAGGGTATACTGTGTGTGTGTGTGTGTGTGTGTGTGTGTGTGTGTGTGTGTGTGTGTGTGCGCGCACGTGTGTGTATGCGAGACAGACAGACAGAAGTGAACAGAGCCAAAAAGGAAGGGAGGCAGCTATTAGCGCGCACACACATAGCAAACCGCCTGATGGAGAGATGAGATCACCGTGGTTTGACACAAAGGAATGAAAACAGGGGCACATATTGGCTGTGTATGTGTTTGTCCATGTGTGTGTGTTTAAGAGAGTAAAAGGAATGGGAACAGAGTGGACACTGAGTGCCCTGTTAGCTCAGCCGTTCCCCCGTTCCTCCACAGGCCTGTCGTCAAAAACACTCCTTCCACTACTGCAGTGCTTTGTGGGTTTTTCATTATTTTATGACTCTTTATGACTGGCATGACAAATGGCTAATTTCATCATCACCATTTCTCTGCCAGAAAAGAAAAAGAGAAGAGGAGAGAAGAAGAAGAAATAACTACTTTATCAGCCAGCACAGCAGGGAAGGTGTATGAGAGAGATGTGATGGCACATTAACAAGTGAGCATAAGTAGCGAGCGGTAAATGGGGAAAACAAGAGAGAGAGAAGCTCAAATATCAGATGGCAAAACCTAACAAGAAGCCCTAAGCTGTTTTTAAAATGACACTTTACAGAAAGGCAAACAGAATTTAAGCAGCGAACACACAGGGATTGTGTCAGCGGGTAGCAGCAACACCTAAATCACTCTCTCTAGCCTTGGGTGATTGTCCACCCACTGCCTGCTAATAGCTGTGAAGTGCCTGCCCTTGACAGTGGCTGAGAAAACACTGCAGGAGAGAAAACGCCTCCCTTTGACTTGCTATTCCACATCACCTGAAGCGACAAATCAATACAGTAGACCTATGGAAGCCAATAGATCAGCTGTCCCATCTATATTTGATTTACGTGGGTAATCTCAGAGCAGTCTTGTTTTTGTTTTTGATTCTAGTGAAGGATGTCCCGATTAAAGGATTCTCATCTGGATAAAAACACTGAGTCTAAACATGTGTCTTGAGTTTTATAGACCAGCTGGTCTCGATTATGACGCTTCTAATATTGAATTTCACTTTCTCTCCAGCGGGGGTGGCAATTTTGTGGCTTTAAGTGATTCGTCAATACAGTTGAGAACACAGTAGCAAATCTGCACTCAAAATTACCCTATAAATATGTGAACAGAAGGAAGAACACAGACAAAAATGTAACTGCTGCGGTTTTAAGATAATTCTGGTTCATTACAGAAGCTAAATTAAAAGTACTCTGTGTGTAGTTTTTGACCACTAGTAGGGCTATATGGAGCAATGATGTCATCTTGTGCACACGCACATGCATTTGCATCCTTGTGCATGGTAAACAGTTGTGTCAATGGTTTCATGCTAATCCACTTCACACATCGACTGTTACTGGTGTAAATGTGCAGAGAAATATAGCATGAGCCACAAAACGCAAAAAAGAAGAAGACTGCTAGCAATGTAGGTTTTTAAAATCTTCCAAAAATCAGCTCTACAAATCTTTTATGACAAAGGACAAACAACAAGTCAAGAAGTTAGATACATACAAAGTGTTCTGGCGATAAATAACTTTGTTTACGAGAAAACTCTACAAGATACCTTTAAATGCTGAGATCTGGGAACAGGGTGACATTGCTAAAAAAAAGAAATGAGATGGGGCAAGAATCCCAAGCGATTAGACGATCACAGTTTTTAAAACAGGGGCCTATTTCACCACATTTGCCACATGCAAGCTGTGATTTGCAACATGAAATAATTTCCTCCTGCTCATTTTTACACGTTTCACTACTCAGGACGGAATGTCCTGCGTGTCCATGTTGTAAATATCAGTATCAAGTTTCACAAATCACAAGTATCAAGTACCACAACGGTAATATACACTTACATGATCTTGCCACTTTCTCACATCGTTTAGCTTATTTTGTCTACCCAATTTATGTCAATAAGGATAAATCACAGAAACACCTGTCAGTATAATGCAGTACCGTTTACCTGCACCACAAACTAAATCCTCCAAAATGATCATAAAGTGAATCAACACATCTCTAAAGGTTTTATTGCAGGGCTGTACTAGACTGTATTACTTTAAAATAAACTGGCAACTGAGGGTAAATGCAAATTTAAAAGAACGAAACTAAGCAGTGCTCACACATCGCTTTTGCAAAAGTGGGCCCCAAGTTAGCCAAATTTTTATGGAAGAGAAAGTGAATATATCGACCAACATCCTGGTTCAACTTATCTACTTACAGTCACCCACTTACTGAAGCTTTGCGTGAGTGTATGTTTTCCTGTTTAATGAGGGATTATTACCAACATTTATCAGGCTCAACTGCTTACAGTCTTTCTGACTGCTGTTGTTTCTTGTGTTTTCCCAGATCTAGCAATTACTTTGTTGAGTAAAATGTTATCATAACCAATAACAATGAGGACCAAAGCTGTAGAAGTAAGACCAAAGTTATAAACTGGAATTATCCTTTAATAGACATTAATACCAGCTACATGTTAAACAAAACCAGTGAAGGTCATACTGTCAGCGCTCAAAGGACATCATATTTCCTCACTATTTCCAAGGACTGTTTCAGAAGGTGCATAGGTGCTCGGTAATCCTTTCTGATTAGCAGCAGGGCCTGATAAGTCCAGTCAGACTGCTACAGGACGCCCGTGTTTGGGCTGAGCTTAAGCTGCCCGTCTAGTGAACGGCTTTAGACCCAATGTAAAGGCTGTCAGGAGCTCAGGTGGAAACGACAGATAATGCAAACACAGATGTAAGAGCAGAGCTAGAGGGCAGAGGGAAGGAGAGGGAGGGAGGTACAAGGAGAGATAAACACAGAGAAGAAGGATCTCTGGTGCAGTTCCCAGTTTCTCACTATCCCAGCCATCTTTTGCACATGACTGGCTGAGAACGAGGTAGAGATGAGGTGGGATGAAAGAGAGGATTGTGGCATGACAGGAATGAGGAAGACATGGGAACATCTGTCTCTTTCTGTGCATGTGTGTATGTGCGTGTGTGTGTGTGTGTGTGTGTGTGTGTGTGTGTGTGTGTGTTTTGCTTTTTATAGCATGCAGCTCACATTCCCTGTCATGGAGCTTTTCCTGATTACGAGGAGAAACAACAAGGAGACGAGCAGGAAATTAAAGGGTTTGGATAAAAGACCTTCTAAGATATTTTTACATTGTTTCACCATGTTGAACCACACATACTTGTAAACAAGCTCTCGTGAATTGTTTATCTCGATAGAAATGTTGCTTGTTGAAAACTAAACTTATAAATAAGATAGATAAGGGGGAAAAATACTGCCCGACAAAGGCAACACGCAGTACATTAAGACCAGAATCTGACTTTTTGACATCTTTATTACCATGTATAAATTATTATTATAGAAATTAGTATAGTAATTTAAAAAAAACAGATAAAACCCAAAACGCTGTTACTGCACTCCGGCTAGTTAAAGCTAATATTCCAGCTTAAAAAAAAAAAAAAAAAAAGTATTATGATCCTACAACATCTTAGTTATTGAGTTTGATATACCACACCAATAATACAGGGGCCTATAACAATCCTAATGGAGAAAAGAGTTGACACCAACTACTCATGCTTAAAGCTAAGTATAAGCTACTTGCCTAAATATGTAATTTTTTCTCCCTATATTCCGGTGTAGCCAGGCCATACTCCAGTGCTGACATAATTCTGTGGAGATAGATCTGGCAATGCAAGACTATATCTCCATCAATAAGGCGGTGGCTAAATACAATCATAACAACTAATCATGATAAAAGCTATGTAGCTTAGCTGAGATGCCCTAGTTTGACCAAACATACATAGCACACATGGCAGTATCAGATTGTATCTGACATGGAGGCAGTGGGATAACCACAGGCTACAGAAAAAGCATGCAATTAAGGTTTTACAACTTATGTAGCTGTTACAAACTTCAAAATAAGCAGAATATGTCTAAGGAGGAGAATCATACACATTCAAATCAGCAACACATACAGACACACAAACACACACTCAAACACACACACTGCAGCTTTACCTGATTCTGATGTGTCGTTGTCGTAGTCCAGAGCCTCCAACACCAGTGAGAAGGACTTCTGTGAAGAAAACACAGAGAGAACATATGTTTAACATGTGCCACAAATGTACGTTTGAGTTTTAAATCACATTAAACAACAAAAATCAATGATGTTGGTTTTGCTGATAAAGATACGTTTTAATCTAAAGAAATGAGCTGTGTTTTTGACCTGCAGGATACGTATATGATGCTTTTTCTGATTTCTGATGTGAAGTACACCACTTCCTGGTTGCAAACATCAGTGTGCTAGCGTATGAATGTAGAGGATTATGAAGCTGATGTAGTGATACTGATATCTATGCCTATAGGGCATCACTTACCGTTAGTGCATTACAATTGGTAGGCTTACTGTGTGGCGCATGCAGAGTTTTCTCTCATTTTAAGTGTCAGAAAATAACCTCTGTAACTGAATCCTGTATGCATAATGCCCTTTATGCATAATGCAATAGGTGTATTCAAATAAAGTATTGAAAAAATATCTTTTCCATAAGTGAAAGAAGCAAATCCCACTGTATAAAAATACTCCATTAAGAAGTTACGGTACTCACTATGCAAAATTGCACCATTCTATACTTCTATGCATTAACGTGTGAGCAGGAATTTAATGTTGTGATATACCACTGCATAGTTTAATCCGTGCAAATAGATCATATCTTACAAACTGATCATGCTTTACCCATACAATCTTGATTTGAAAGATATGTAGTAACTACAGCAGTGGAATTAATGTATACTAGAAATAGGATGTAGCATAAAATGGAAATGCTCAAGTATAGAGTACAAATGTCAAAACTGTACGCGCGTGCATTACTTGAGTAAATGTACCTAGTTTCATTCCACCGCTGAGAAAAGTGTTTGTTTCGATCGTCGGTGCACTAAGCCTTTAAAAAAATCAGAAGTGATTCAGTGTCTGAACGAGCCGAGGCTGCAGTTGGGTGCTGATTCAAGAAAACCTCAACCTGCAGCCTGCACACACAGAGAGAGAGACCGTTACATCATTGTGGTGAGGAAGGCCGTCCAAAAAAACTCAATTTACTGGACACCCTCTCAAGGCACGTGTAATGCTTTATTGTGCTCCTTTTTTACTCTGTCCTGCTGCATGCAAGGTAATCCTGGATAGACGGGGCAGGTTGCAGCAGTTACAGTCTATGTGACTAAATCTAGATATTTTATTAAAATTCATAGCTAAAGATTTAGATTAAGTCAGCATATATACAGCCATCCTGCAGTACACAAGCAGAGTACTCAGTCATAAGTTGGACACCTTCAAACGATGACTTTGAGTTTACAGAGATATCACACTCTGGAGAGATAACAGAGAATAGGTGTTTTTTCTTTTGCCTTTCTCTTTTCTGATGCATTTGTTCACCTTATAGACCAGAAATGAATAATTCAGACCAACTCTTTCCCCTACAACTCTCTCTCCCCATCCATCCAACCATCCTCCTTCTGTGAAACACACCAGCGCCTGTCATGCAAATCGCTGTGCATTGTTGTTAAGGTTTCTCCTAAAGGGCTACATGGATGTGCAGTCACGTCTTTGCTGCGAGCGCGTATACTGCCAGAGGTGGGGGTGGGGGGGTGGCTGAGTGGGAGGAGAGGAAACTGAGGGAGGGAGATAGATACTGTAGGAAGCAGGTGATGGGCGAAGGCGGTGAGTGAGGGATTTGGAGGGAGGTTAAGGGCAGGAGGTTGGCTGTAACGCTAACGTTAGCTGGAGGCGAAAAAGAGGCGACATGCCAGGAGGAGAAGAGAAGATGAAGGGTTGCAGTGAAGGTGCAAAATGTTAGGGGAGAGAAAATTGGTGGTGCGGAAAACACTAAGTCAGGGATTTGCTTCAAGTGGAGGTATACATCCAGTATATCTGTACTGCAAAATATGAGGAGATGGTAGGAAAAGTGATTGTACAGAAGGAGAAACAGACTGAGAAAAGAAGTAGAAAGGATAATTGTGTAGGGTGTATGTAAAGAAAAAGGGAAAAAAGGTAGAGGAGAAATGCAACCGTGCAACGATTTGTGGGCCTCCTGGAGTTTGTCAGATTTTCTGATATGTGAAAATGAACAAAGAGGTCAGAGGGAGGTGAAACAAAAGGATGTTGAGATAAAAGAAAGAGAGCACAGAAGAGAAAGAGAGGTGATAAGATAAGAAAAGTAGAAGGGGAAGTGGACGAACACCCACACCCACACACAGAGAAGTCATGGAGCTAATGAGATGTGCTGGGTTACAGTGGGCTCGCAGACAGTTCATTAAGGCCGGCAGTTAGCAGGTAGCCCGCAGATGGACCAGCTGGAGTCGTTAAGCTTTGGCTTAAAACTCTTACCTGAAGTAATGTTTAGTATTCATGATTCACATCGTTACACTGCAAAATCCTGCAGTCGATTACAATCACATTAGTTCTTTACAGAATTAAGAGGTTTAAGAAGTATTCAGATACTTTACTCACTTAAAAGTACCAAGTACTTTGTTTATCAGAGGTAGTAGCCTACTTGTTCTGCAGGAAAATGTCCCATGTATATTTATATCATTAGATTGTCAATAGTAATGCAACAATGTGTAAGTATAGTGATTTTTGGCTGTAGCTGTTAGAGGTGGAGCTAGTTTTAACTATTTCATATACAGCCACTGACAAAAGTCTTGTCGCTAACAACAAATGCAGGAACAACAAATAATAACTTGACTTGTAGTTGATCAATTGGAATCAGAAATGGTTTATATGAAAGGCAAAGGCTTCTGGATTATGCTTATTATACCAAAATAAAGTATTGTATCATTCATTGAGTTTTATCATTGAATTAGGACAGAAAGGTCAGATTTGGCTTGGACAAAAGTCTTGTCGCATACAAAAATACAGTAACGTACGGTAGAAATTATACTTTATTTTGAATACACAAAACTACAACTGTCAACTACAAGTCAAGTTATCATTTGTTGTTCCTACAACTTAGATAAGCGACAAGACTTTTGTCAGGGACTGTACAGTCAGGTATTTAAGTCCAGTGGTTCCTCTACTGGGTCAGAAGAATAATCTAAAGGGTCGTGAGATGATTATTGGGAAAGGTAAAAAGAAAAAACTATATTGTAGTGCACACATTTGTAATATTTTTTAGACTTCACAGTGTAATTTAACTTATATTTTTTGGATCTCAAACAATTATTAAATAAAACAATCAGAAATGTTTACAGGGAAACTGTCTCTTTGGTAGAATTGATAACTTGTATAAAATACTTTTTTGTCAGGGGAACAATACACAGTTTTAACCTTTTAATAAGTAGGCCTACTCCACCGATTTAGCATTAGCAACATGTCAGCGGTGGACAGTTGAAAAATTGACGCTGCTTAAAAATGCTGCTTGAGTTGGAGCAATTTTTGGGCTCAGACTGGTTATGATGAACTGTCTATTACTACAAAGTGCACACACAGCATTACCTCACTATTGGGCCACTCACAGACCTCTTAGCCTTATCAACTTTCCAATCGCCCTCCCCCTTCCCTCCCCCTTTCCTCACCCTTCCTTCCATCCACCGTATGCGCCTCTCCCTCTTTCTGCCCGCACCCTCTGCCAACAGGTTAAGACCTGTGGGAAGACCAGAGCCGTTTTCTTTTCTTTTGTTCTCTTATTCACCCCCTCCCCCTCACACAATCACCTCTTCACCCACAAGTGCACACGGCCAGGTAAGTTATGATATTGTTATTGATACAGGAAGGGTGTATCTATGGTAAGCCCTGTTGCTAAGGTTAAGGGTCCTGTATGGCAGCCAGGAAGGGTCAAACTAACCATGGTTACCAAATCACAACAACCATTGATAAGACTCGTAATACGTCTGTAAAAAGATTAAGAGAATCACCCACAATAAACCCTTCCTGACAACCTTTCCAAAACATACACAAACACACACATATATACACACACACACACACACACACACACACACGCCATAGCAATTTGTTTTACAATCACAAAGTCTGTTACGTCAAAGAGACCTGCGATACGGTGACCGACAGGGGCAAATGCACTGCAACATAATGAAACACACGCAAATAGACAAAACACAAGCAAATTAAGAAAACATCTTCATTAATTTGACAACACATGCACAGCATTTAGCAAACACGCTGCAAATACACACAACACAACCAGATACACAAACGTGCTGCAAATACGGAAACGATGCCAAAAGAAAAGCACACAATCCCCGAAAACAAATGCAAAAAAAGAAAAACGCTGCATCCAGATTACACAACGGAAGTTCTTTAGGCCTCTAGGGGGAGCCATTGACAGTAGAAGAAATGGACACAGTGACGCCATATACTTCGACGGAGACCAGTGAAGTCACTTTTCCGGTGATGGCTGAGCGTTACTGCGCAGCCTCAAACTGAGCTTGACGACGTAGATGTGACGTGAGCAACCTGTCTGAAAGTTGTAAGTCTTCTGGTAGCTGTGCCAAGAGAAATCTCAATCATTGAATCTTGCTGAGACGGGGTCTCAGGTGCGTAGGTATATGTAAGGAGATAACATAGGCACAGGCTAATTATTGCTAACTAAAATGCTAGTTAACATTAGTAATCAAACTTAAACAGCTTCTCCTGACTATACGGTAATTTCTTGACTGACACAATCGTTAGCCTATTTTTACAAAAACGTCTGCTACGGGGCCATAATGTGAGATATAAGGTAATGGAGACTTTTATACTTTGT
Organism: Sander lucioperca; assembly: GCF_008315115.2. Taxonomy (NCBI): domain Eukaryota; kingdom Metazoa; phylum Chordata; class Actinopteri; order Perciformes; family Percidae; genus Sander; species Sander lucioperca. The sequence goes on from NC_050177.1 coordinate 10,865,063, forward strand.
TGTGTTTCTTTAGAAATAAACAATGGACAAATAGAGTCTTTAAACGCTTCAGATGTAAAGTTATTTGTTGTCAACGTGATGCCAAAATGAATGGCAGTCAATGGAATGCTAACGGAAGGTGATGGCTAGTTAGCCCCATAGAAGGTCCCCACGTGGAGGGAGAGAGAGAGAGAGAGAGAGAGAGAGAGAGAGAGAGAGAGAGAGAGAGAGAGAGAGAGAGAGAGAGAGCCGGGACACGTTCAATCTCAGAACGCTGTGTACGGTGTGCTTTGAGATCATAGACTGTAAATATTAAGTGTATGTTTGAGATATGTTTTCTCTTGTTTGGTGGGTGTGTCTCTAGTTTATTGGCTCAGGTCACAGGTGATATTCAATCAGCAGAGACGTGTCTGTAAACTCGTGGTAATAAAAAGGCAGAGCGCTCTCTCCCTGTGAGGTCGAAAATCAAGCTGTATCACTTAGCGCTCCCCCTAGAGGCCTGGAGAACTTCCGTTGTGTAATATGCAGCGTATTTTTTGTTGCATTTATTTTTGGGGATTGTGTGCTTTTCTTTTTGCATTGTTTGTGTATTTGCAGCACATTTGTGTATTTGGTTGTGTTGTGTGTATTTGCAGCGCATTTGCTAAATGCTGCGCATGTGTTGTTTTTTATTTATGAAGATGTTTTCTTAATTTACTTGTGTTTTGTCTATTTGCGTGTGTTTCATTATGTTGTAGTACTGCGGCCATTAGAGGCCAGGCGAAGGAAAAGTGAACACGCACGGAGGGGATAATCAAACTGTAAACATCACAAAGAAGAAGCTGATAAGATCACAGTCAATCATGACGTGATATTTTTACCTCGTTCTGACCCAGACAACATCTCAGTGTTATTTGTGCCATTTTTGGAGATAATGGCCAAAGTGCTGAAAGCGGGGAAATGACATAATGGGAAAGATGCTGGTGTGTGTGTGTGTGTGTGTGTGTGTGTGTGTGTGGTGTGATTATTATAGAGGAGATGGAGAATTGGCCCCACAGAGGATCTTTCAAAACAGGGATGAAAAACATATTGAAAAATGTGTTATGTCATCTTTCACAGTTCAGATCTGAAATGTTTCTGAAAAGAAGTATGATTTGAACTTCACAATGAATAACTTGCGACCTGCCACCTTCAGATTCAAACGAGAAATCTTTGAACATTCAGGATGGATGACTCTGGTTTTTCATAAAATGCCTCAAACAAAATGTCAAAATCTCTATTTGTTCATATTTCCACCCAGCCTCAGCTGTGCTTTGAGCTTGACAGAGCAGGCTAAATGTTATGCTTATAAACGTTACTTATTAAGCTATATTAGATCACTTCTGACTTAGGTTGACACGCTTACAAAAACTGGAACAAGCCTTCAAAATGCAATGACGGCAGGCAGATGCAAAGTGGAGCAGTGAGACTGTCAATTAATGTCAACTTCTGGAAATGTTTCCCAATGTTGAAAATATGTCCTGCCCATCCCTTGAGGTGTAAATTGACTGCAACACCTAACAATACTGTTAAAATGGAAAGTTAAATTGTTACACATAAGACACAAAACTCTCCTACTATACTGACAGGTTAATCAGAATGAGACAGACTTGGATTTGACTGACATGTTTGCTTGATGACCATCAGACGTTTTTCTTTTCCTCTCTGTCAAAAAGCTGTCTATTTTGTACATTAAATGTTGTTCTCTCTGAATAAATCTAACCAACCTGAATCATGATAGCCTCGCTAGCATTGGAGCCCTCTTGTTTCTTTATTGTTCCCAAATGTTATGATTCATAGACCATTTAATTTCATAGAGACATTATGATTTGTCATAGCAGGCAAAGCACAGGTGGAACTAAAATCATTACCAATGTGCTCTGTTGCAGCAATTAATGCAATGCAGGCATTTAAAAGTAGCTAATTAGTTACACCTGTGTTTGACAAATCAAAAAGTCTGCAGTGGAAAAGTATTTAACTCGAGTTTCTCTCACTGAAAAGAGAAAGAGGAAATTGGATTTAACTCTTGTCCATTTTTAGCTACATCGTATCTTATTTGATTATTTACTGGGGGAATAGTCTAGTAAACTTCCCGTCTAAACTCTGCACAGTATCTCGAAAACTGTTTATAGTTTAAAACTATCTCATGTTTCTATAACATACTGTATATATTTTTTTTTAAATCAAACATGAATTTGTACACAAAATATCAGATACTGTAGATCAGACAAGTAATCAGTTGTGTATTAGCTTTGTGCTGAGAGGAACATGACTGCAGCCGGACTCAGCTAATGAGCCTGGCATGGCCAGAGAGAGAACAGGGGTTTTCCAAAGAACAAGACATCAAAAACATCAAAACGTTAGTCCTGATGATAAATCATCCCTTCCTTTAGGCTGTAGGCTGTCTGGTCGTCTGGCCCTGTCCCTTCGCCTCCAGCCTCACATCAGTCTAATAGCAGTAAAGCTCTGGATTAGAGCAAACTATGCTAATTCAACCCACTGTGTAGACATTTGTGATGGCATGTCAAATTCTATTTAATCAAAAATCAACCTTGATTTCCATCCTCTAAACTTCTTACCACTGTCTCTGTCATACCTCCAATTTCTCTGCCTGACCCCATACTCTGCATCCTTCCCCCCTGCCATCCCTCCCTTCTATCTCTCCCTCTCTCTCTCTCTCAGACATGGGCAGGGTAGGATATCCCGACAAAGCCAGGCTGTACAAACACAGCTCTACAACAGGAAGAACTCCCAGCCATGAGAGAGGAATTTCCCCTCAGAGCTCACACACTAATGCATACACACTTACACACACTCACATACACCCACAATACAGACATACACAGGTATCCAATATTACCTGGGTAGATTGCTAATCTTTATTTTTCCATATACAATGCTTTCATTCAGCCCTGAAAATATTAGTCTATGTACTACAATGGAGCTTGTAGTAGACAAAATGTGTCATTTAACATTTTAGACAACAGAATTTGGTGCTTTAATCATTAACAATAGCTACCAGCTATGTAGCCCCGAAAGTGACTGAGTAACAATTTATTTCATTAGTCTGTAGTTTTCCTGTTTCTACAAAAGAAATGTATAACTTGTTACAAACTATAAGGAAAAAACATTGTTGTGTTATTTCAGTTACTTGTGTTGAAATTAAGATTAGCTGTTGATATCCAGAAGAAATTTAAAACCTTAAATGACTTATGGCCATTTGGGGGCAGTGGAAACTGGTTGTGAGAACAACATTGATATCTAATCCCCTTCTAAAGTTTATATGGTGAACTTGTAAGCAAAAAGCTGCTTATTTACACATCCAGCGTTTGAGGAGCTCCATTATCAAGTATTGGCACTCATGTTTGTGTCCACCTGGCGAACGTCCAATAATAATTCACTTTCTTTTAGCTCTGTTTTTGGTCTCTACCAACTCCTGAGGGAAACATCTGTCTCTTTAGCTGCTAAATGCTCCACTGTCACCAGTTATATTCATTACTATGAGCAACAACTTCAGTCATCATTCATTTTCCATTGTTGGAATATGTTGAATTTGTATGCTTGTGTGCAGACAAATTTTACATTTTCTTGTTTCATGTATGGCTGACCTGAACTGTAGTGTAATTAACTGCAATTAATTAACTGGAAGTGGACCAATTTAGTACTCTCTATTGTCCCAATAATTAGTACCAAATTAATTAATAAAAAAACCTCATTAGGGAATTAATAATAACAATAATATTCAGTTAAGTTCTAAGTTATTGTATCTATCCCCAGTTTT